>NC_056725.1:1509498587-1509626087 GCF_019279795.1 Protopterus annectens
GCACAACCTTCAACGAAGGCATGCCCATTCACGCATGTCTCCATACCGAAGACGCTTTAGCTGAGAATCGAACAGGACAACGTCTTACTGTGAGGCGACAACGCTACCGCAGCACCACCACTGCAGTCTAAAAAGGTACTGATAGGTTTTAAAAATATTTTTCAGCAGACACAATAGGTCTTCCAGTCAATTTTTCAGGGCCTTTATGTGTCTTAGGTAAACAGTAGAAGATAGCCAAATTGCTATCTTCCACACTAAATTTTCTTAACACATCATTGGCAGAAAAATAACCCAAACGTTTTCCCTTTTCCACCAACAACAAATATTCATCAATGGCTTTAAAATATCTATCTATATTGCATTTTTCATAAACCTCAACATCGTTTAAAATGCATGTAACACATATCTAAATACTGTACATAATTTAAAATCACTATTTGATTGCCTTTGTCTGGTGGCTTTACAACAAAGTTTCTATCTCTACCAAACTTGCAAAATTCAATCCATTACAGTTTATCTAAATTAAAATGAACATCAGATTTATTATACATCAGTGCATTATAATGTTTTTCTATTTCAAAATTGATAATAGAAATATAACTCTGCATACTTGTATTGGTATATGGAGGAATAAAGTGACTATTAACTTTAATTGCACTAGTATCCAGTTCTGTATATGCATTAGCAGCACTGTATTCATCAGCAGCATTACATTCAACTTCACTCTCATCAAATTTCTCTACAAAAGAAGAATTGCATGAATAAAATGAATCTTCCAGGGTGGGTTGTATCAAAACATCCATCATTAGCACCATTATAATTATTTTTACTAAAAAATCTTTTAAGATGTAACTTTCAACCTAGTAAAAAAAAAATCTCCTTTTTAAGAATGTGCAACCTGGGCAAAGCAGTCGGTATGAATTTTGACCAAATCCAATCCAAAATGACCAAATCCAAGACCGAGTCATTAACTTTCAGTATGTAAATTTTAACTTTACTTTTACAAGGCCATGCTGAATTAACAGTCACTTGAATAGGGGTGGGTTAAACATTATCTAGGATATTGAGGGTAGTTAATGTCTCCAAGAGTAATACAACTCACCTGTCTTAAGTGTTGAAGGTCAAGTTATCAAACATCCCAAAGAATTATTTGACAGAGGAGGGCATGGCTGCAAAGAAAGGTGGTAGCCTTAGTATGCCCTCCAAGCAGGCCCTTGAAAGAGGTGTCTGTCAGTTACTTTCCTATGGCTTATACTGCAGACAGGCCCATTTTTATTAATCACCTCAAATCTACCATAGCCATTTTGTCCTGCATGCAGGTAGTAAGTATATGTGAGTGAAAGGGATAGCCAAGGATAAATACTTAAGCCACAATATAGTAATGAATCTAATGTTGGGGTTCTACTCATACAGTCTAAACTCAAAGTCTTCATAACTACTGTGCACATTGCCAAATTTATTAAGATCAAATGTGAAGTTGTTATTTTATAGCAGGAGAGAAAACCAACACCGACTTAAGTTACATATTTTCCAATGTCTGGTTAAGGTATAATGTTACCATCCATAAGGAGAAGAGAGATAATAAAGAAAAAAATGCAAGTGACTGTAGTAGTAGTTCAAGAGAGATAAGTGGGCATTTAAAAAATACATTTCCTAGCCAACTTGCGATAGCAGGTGTTCTAGTACATGTACACCTCAGCTTTTATTGTAACTCACTGTGAAGCATGATTTATTGCAATCACAGTAGCTCATCTCAGACTGTTCTTGCTCTATATGATTCATGTTATTTAGTACATTCAAAGTTGTTCCACACATTATAATTACAGCTGTTCAGCATGGCACTAATTACAGAAAGAGTAGAAATAAGAACATGTACCATGCTCAAAGCTGTACATTATGGTTTCTTTTAGAATAGTTTTGCTATATATCTGAGTTGGTCCATCATGCACTACTAACAATACTGATTTCAGCAAATGAGATAAACAGTGCTTATTACTAATTTATTTTTATTGGCTGAGATAATGTCAATGGTTGTGGCCTACTTTTAAGAGAGATCCAAAAAGGTATTCATACTAACTAGTGCAAATTGGGCCAGAACAGCTAAGAACTTCCTCTTTTCTTGCTGGATAATCTGGTGAGAAAATATGGCAGATGCTAATACTGTGGACTCAGAGATGAGCTGCACTTTGAAGTTTTCCTGTGTGCTGCTTTAAATTGCCAAGTTATCAAAAGGCGACCTTTATATATAATAGTTATTGCTTTTAGATGTAATGCATCAACCCGACTTTTTGGATTCTGAACCCATGTGAAGTGAGATGATGGACTGTATTGTGCATTCTGATGACTGTCCCCTTACACTGTCAGAAGATTCTGCATTGTGCTGTATGTTTTTGCAATTTCTTCTGAAGCTGGGGAACAACTTGTTTCTGCAGGACTGCAACCCTTGAACTACAAGCACCATGACAACTCTGGTGCCTTTTCTATTCAGAGAACTTTTTCAAACATTGTAAGGGATAAACAGCACACACACTTCTTGGAGATGAGTTGTTTTTTTTTACCCCAGTTTTCATCTGAAAACATCTCCTGGGGGCAAGCCTATGGTGCAGTAAATGTTCTAGGAATATAATGTAAGATCAGGCAGGGATGCATCAAGAATGGATAGTGGGCCTTCTGGTTATAAAGTGCAGTGAACAAGCAGCTGTCATTAAAAAACAACAGGTGGATGGCTAATTACAACTGAACTGTTTGAACTGCATGCTTATTCCCACGTGGTGGAAGAGTTTTAAGCGGAAAGGAAGAGAGAGAGAGAGATATGTAGTGAAACCATGGCAAATTTGTACTCCAGGTTGGATTTGAGATTAAATAGCCTTACACAAAGGACAGAAGCTGTGATACAAAAGTGCAAGTCAGTTGATTTCAGGGATGTTTCATTTTAGGAGTACCTATGACAGATCTACTGGATGTAGTCGGCAACAAAAGCAATCCCTTTTTGAGGACAGCTGCATTGTTGGTCTGGGACAGTGAGGCAGTGTGCTGGGAAGTTTTTGCTTTATAGAGTGAAGCAGTGCAATGCATGTGCAAATATCTTAGCTATTATGGGTCTAGGGGAACACTAACCAAACCAGGGGACATAAATTAGGGTAAATAACACACAAAAAAAAAAAAAAAAAACAAGCCAACTGAGAAGCTGAATTCACTTTATAAATATCTGGTACGTTGGCATTTCACCTTCAGGGATAAATTACAAACACGTTACAGCTCCTTTTATACAACAATGCCCCCTACTGATTGGTTACAACCATTTCAAACCATTATACGCATCAATATTACAAAGTCAAATTCAATAATTTACAACATTCACGTTAAAAATGTTATAGTTTCAATATTTATCAACTTCCCTGTACAAAACATTTTCCTCTATTAACACTTTAAAATTGTATCCCTCAGTTCAGTTCAAAGCAAGCTGGATCATATATTCAAGTTGGATTATACATTCAAATTAACCTCAGGGTTAAGACCCCTTGGAAAAAGTGTGCCAAAGGTAATCATCATCCTACTTTCCAACCTTAATAAAAAAGACAGGTGGATGCACCTTTTCAACTTAGTGGTAAACAAATGTATGTATCTCAAAAGTGATAAAAGCTACCAAAAAGTTAAAATGTAAAAGCCTCTTCACAATGGTGGCATTATTATGTCAGCCAGACACAATAATAATTTTATATTTAACAAGAAATCACATAATATATGTATTTACTTTTATAATTATACAGGCAAGAATTTATATCCATGTAACCATAGTAGACAGACCTCAACTAATATGTGACTTTTGTTCAGGCAGATGCAATCTTCATTTAGCTCTAAACTAGATTTGTTGATGGCATTCTATTTTTGAGATATTTGCATAATTATGGATACTATGCATATCTGAATACTTAATAGATAAGTAAATGTAAATATCTGCCATGCAGTGCTGGTTAGGCACCAACTATCAGTGCAAAGTTTTTTAAGCATCATGTGTACTTTATGATATCAATGAGTCGCATGTAAATTCCTTTTGCCTAAAATTATTAATGTAATTATGAACATATGCCATACCCTCCTAATATTTCCAGGGAAAAACTCAATTTTTGTGTTATAAAGTACCCCTCTCATGTAAGAGCCATTCTAGGCCTCTCTGGTGAATGGGCATGTTGAATACTCCATTACAATCTATCCAAGTGCACAGTTCTAGAGATATGTATAGGAATATGACAATTATGCTGCTAAAGAAGTTGGAATATCTGCTGAATGGTAGTACACAGACAACTGCTGTTAGAGACAACTTTTGTAGCTTTATGTAAGCTTTCATTTGATACTAAGAAATACCATGTAATCACCATATGGTTCACATTATTGACATATGTCATACACTTATAATATTCCCAGGAAAAACAATACAAATTTTGGGTTACTGAGTACCCCACTCATCTAAGGAGCCATCCATGAGCTCTTTGGTCACTGGACATGTGGGATACTGAATCACAATCTGTCAAACTGCACAATGCCACAAATATGTACAGGAATGTGATAATTATGATAATATGTATATCTTATCACTGAACAAGTTAAAATATCAGCCCAAACTCCAAGTTACCGGAAAATTTAATGCAGCAAGACATTCAACATTACTGAGCATTCTGGTAGCAGTAAGGATAACCAAGCTGTAAAGTAAAACTATACAGTCTGTAAGTCTAATGGAGTGACCAGTACAATCCCACTGCAAACTCTGCCATACAGCAAGTGTAAACTGGTAGCCTAGCTAAAACGCCTGTGGTCAACACATCTACACAAGCACATCTACCTAGACAGAAAGTGCTCTCCCTAGGCACAGGTACCCCTCCCTAGACAGTGGCTCCACTAAAGTAAACAAATCATAAAGAAAAATTATATACACTCAAAAGAATACCAAAATTAATAACAACAATCAAAACAGACTGCTTCCACAACTCTAAATATAAGCACTGCAGTATCAAAGGATTATCATAAACCCAACAAGATATACATACACATGTACACACGCACACATATATTATATATATATATATATATATATATATATATATATATATATATATATATATATATATATATATATATATATATATATATAATATACACGCACACACACACATTTATAAACAATCAAGCAGAAGGTGAAAACTGGAAAGCAGGTTATTGTATGGTTGCTATGTTCACCAAGAATGTAAAGACAAGTTATTTTGCAGCTAAAAAAGTATGGTCTTCAGAACAGCCCAGAATAGACAAAGAAAGCAAAACACAGTCTGATAACTGAACTTTTTATGCTGATACTGCAAAATCAGCCACAGCTGCAAGCGAATAAATGGGAACAGAACCAAATAAAGAATGATGTAAACTACAGTTTAACTTTAAAGAAGAACCTTCTGGAGGAAGAAATATTGTTACTTATAGAAAGATGAAATGAGGCATGCTGGGTAGCTTAGTGCACAAATTCCTTCTTCATTTTATTCAGAAATGGAAACTTTTTAACACAGCACCAATGAGGACACTCAATCCAACCTGTGAGTTATTACATTAATGGCATACTAGCCTTATTTCACTTTATATAATGTAATGGGCATTTTTGTCAGATTATTCTATCTTTTTTAAAATTACTTATTTTGTATCGGTTAACTGTCTTGTAACCCTGAATAATAAAATCCTGTATTTCCTACCTGTGAGGTAGCACTTATGCCTAAGTGGAATTCCTTGCCATCAACTGTACTAATAGACCTCATATTGTCAAAGTACACATCTCCACCCCATGATCAAAGAGTATCTCAGCACCACAGCCCTCCAATTGTCTTTTGTAATGTAAGTCAACTGATTTATCACTGCTGCAGTTTTTTGTATTCCTGTGCTTCATAGTTGCAAGAATTAAAACAGTCTCCCTTCTAGCCCCTGATGCATTAATAGCACTGCAGTATTATTTGCCTGTAAAATGATATAAAAATTGGTTAAATGAGTTACCATTCTAAGATGGCACCCTTGCCACCACTCTGCTTATGTGAAAACTCTCAGGGATTCCTTTCCCTAAAGTAAAGCAGCACATTACTTTTTTCCCCTGTATTGCCTGCCTCCTACACAATGAGTGTATCAAAGGGTTAAGCTTCTGTGTCATGATAGCAATAGAATAGTAACAATGATCATTGCATATGAAGTACCTCAAATTATACCCAGGCACTGAAAAGTGAGCTGCTATTCTAGGCACATTCCTTTCCTAAACACCAGCATATTTTCTAATTTCTGTTCTATTGCCATATGTTAATTATTTGCCCTTTCTAGCACTTCACTTTCGTATCGGCTTTAAATTGCATTCCTTCATCCATGTTTGGTGCTGAAGCTTTGTTAATCCCATTTCCACTGATTATGCTGTATGGAAACATACAGTTTTTCAAAAATAAATTAAAACTGAAAAAAAAAAATCACAAATAAAGCCATTAGGAACCATAACAAAGGCTTCCATTCTGAGAGAAATTGCCAGGAAGATTCATTTTTAGAACAGCAGAATGCAATGATTATTGCACTAACTGATAGCATTTGCCAACTATGACTCCTAAACCTAAAAGTCAGGAACAGGAAAAGAGTAGGGGACTTCAGCAGTAAAAAAAATACAAACAGAATGACATGAGACTGGTGAAGAGAAACATTGCAGCAGTGTGGATTTCTTTCTTTTGAGTAGCATTGCACATCATTTTGTAAAGCTGTGTTATTAGGTATATACCACTACTAACTAGCAATTATGAGCAAATATAAATATAAATGTTTCTTTAACCCAAAAACAGAACATGGCACTAACGTACTTACTAGATATGTGGTTTAGTGGTTCTGGTTCTAAATAAAGGTGCCCTCCTTTGTGAAGATCGCTGGGCTTCTCGTGCACCTCTAAAGATTTCAAAAAAAGTAAAATAAGGACAGAAATTATGCAGCCCAACCTTTATTACCAGAACTGCTTGAAAGTAACACCCCCAAGCAGGAAGTGTCAAGACTGACAACCAACAACCTGATTGGTTTCTGTCCCATAACGACTGACCTCATGGTGCAGAAACCAATTGTGTTGTCAGGAGTATATTTTTATACTAAAAGAACTACTAACAAAAGAAGCAAAGTATTCCAAAAACAACGACAACGGATCCAGCACCAAAGGTTTATTGCACACAAATCCCATATATTTTTATACTGACTAGGGCATTTTGTGCAGCAGTAACTTGAAAAAGTATACAGAAATAAAGCCTTACCAAAAGGGGGGATGTTGCATAATAAATTGAAGTGCCAAGCTTGCTTTGAGGACAGCAGGAATGCACACCATGATCTGAGATGGCTATACTGATTGAGTTTTAATGCATTCTGTAGTACATTCCAATTAAAAACAATTTTAATAGAAATCACTTATGGAACTGGAACCACTGTTTGTTTTTAATTTGATTTTCTACATGAACAACTGTGGACTTCAGTGACTACATTTGTGTATGTGTAAACCATTTTCAGGAAGTATACAGTGCGCTTAAAGTTATGAGCACACTTTGAAGCTGTAGGCGTGGAACATACAAATTATTTACTGACATTTGCACTGGAGGCACTGTAAGATACAGCGGTGGATGTAGCATTATAGGTGTGAAAGAGTTAAAAGCCTTCAGAAGCCAGAGTAGCACAAATATAGACAAACTATGAAACTTTCTGACAGTCTGCAAATGGAACCATATATTCTCTTTACATGACAGTAACACATGCAGCTGGAGCAGAAAGTTAGTTAGGCTTACAGCTGAAGACAAATAGTTCCCACTTATCCACAGGCTTTATAATCCCACCAAAACTGAATGTCTATCCACTGAACTCAAACATCTTTTAACTCTAAGGGATGAAGCATGGGAAAAATGGAAACAGACCCCCACAGTCATACGTAACCTAGCCAAGAAGTTAATCAGGAGGCATAAAAGAAATCAACAAAGAAACAAATTACCCTCTTATATTCCCCCAAACACTTTTGGAAAGAGGTTAACCTACTTACTGGAAGAAAGCCGCCTCATGATACCTTGTCTACAAACACTGTTTAATGTGGTACAACAAACTATCTCCAAAGAATTTAGCAGTCTCCCATCAATAAACTCCACACCTGGCACAGATCATGCATTGCCCATCCCACCACCATTCATCCCCCTCTTCCACTTCAAATGCATATGTCCCAAAGAAGTCTCTGCTCTACTTGAAAATATTTCCAGTCATACCCCTCCTGGATCTGATGATATAAATTCTTGGTTCATATATCATGGCAGAGAGCATCTATGTCTTCCTCTCACCCTCATATACAATCTATGTCTCACACAAAACATCATGCCACAGATTTGGAAAACTGCTCTAATAAAACTTCTCCCAAGCAAACCAACTGAGAAGATATCTCCCATTTCCATCCAATATCCATCATCACAATTCTGGGAAAACATCTTGAAAAGATAGTCCACACCCAACTCTCCCTCTGTATCCAGTAGTGCCACCTGCTGTCCTCCAAGCAACATGGATTCAGGCCTGGACAAAGTACTATGACAGTACTTTGGTCCCTAAATAATGACATTCTGTTAAACTCTGATAGTGGCTTCCTTAAAGATGCCCTATTTATAGACCTGACAAGGGCATTTGACCTCATTGACCACTCTCTGGTTTAAAAACTTCTTCACTGACTAACTCTTCAGAGTTAAAATATGATCCTCCCAATCAGAATTTGTACCTATTAAAGAAGGTGTACCATAAGGATCCATTATTTTCCCCTCCTCTTTTCCATATTTATTAAGAACGTCCTTGTGACCTTCCCATCTCCCATTTATCTTCAATGCTGATGACATGGTCATTTACCAATCAAGGTACTCTCGCACAAACATTCAATACCATCTCCAGTCAGACTTACATGAGTTCCTCCGATGGCTCATAAACCATAAAATACTTCTCAACCACATCAAGACCAAAACTATGCTTTTTGGAATTCCACAGAAAATTCAACAAGCTCCTGACTTTTTAACTATCTTTGACCTAGACAGCCATGCCATAGAGACAACCTCCAACTTCAAATACCTTGGACTACAGCTTGATCAGTCACTAAACTTCCATTTCCACATAGACAAACTCCCTCCTCTTCTGGGTCAAAAAGATCTCTTTTCTATCCCAACCAACCAAAACAGCCATTACCAAAGGGGTTCTCCTTTCTCAACTTGAATATGGGCTCCTAATTTTTTCTTCTGCTTCCAAGAAAAACATTGCCACACCTTGGACTATATCTAACAATATCTGCCAATTCATTAAGAACTTATATTTCTGTCAGCATCACTGTATCACCCTGGAAAAAGCCAAATGGCTACCCATATAACAAAGATCTAATCTACTTTAAGGATCTCAACTCTACAAACTACTCCAGCTCCACACATTTACTCCCCTTGCGGCTACACTTCATGAAAATATCTCCTCATATAACCAGAGAAACTACTCATAAGTTGCACCAACTCTTCTTACCCCTAGAACCAAACTCCACAGCACTGCACATGCATTCTCCTGTCAGGCACCTACTGTTTGGCAAGCTCAACCCATCAACAGTAAGGAAATCAACACTTATTCCAAATTCAGAATGCAACTCTAAAAGCACTTTATCATCCAAGCCAAATGCTCCTGCTTCAATACAGGACATATCACCTAATGTATCTCCTGTCCATGTCTCTTCTTCTCACTCAAAATTTACTGAAAATTGACACACTGTCGAAGCTACTGTATATATTGTACATTACACACTGCTTGATTGTACAATGCACTGTGCCTGTTCACTGGAATGTATATAGACAATTTTGCTCCATGTAAGTAGTCTAAATCAGTCTGTTATTGCTTACAATTCTGTATCTTTTTGTTTGTGAAATGTTTTTCATTTTACCTGAGCTAATCCAGAAATTGGTGAATATTGATCAGTGCACTAGCCCAGTAAACAAATATAAATAATTAAATAATAAATAAACTCCTATAGATAGAATTGTGTCATCTTGTACTTAGATGGAGGTCATATTTGCCTTGGCTAGGTTATTGTTGGTTGTGTATCAGGGGTAGACAGTAATAACAATGCCTATTGTAAGGCTTTGGTAAACTGGCTGAACCAGTTATTGGTCGCATTCTTAATGAATGGTATTCTAAAGAGGTTGGATGCTAGGGTGAATTATAGAATGGAATGGTGATGTTGACAGAAAAAGATAAGCATGAGGATTTTTTGAAAGGGCAGCAATTGACGTTAATTGCTGATTATTAGATGATGGTTAGTGTAATGTTGTGTAGGATCTGTGTGCACCTTTCCAGTAAACTAGCTGAGAAGATTAGTGATTTAAGGAGGGGTAGTGATAATGGTGAATGTTTTATACTCTGTCAAGGAGTTTGTCAGACATTTTTCATGAGGGGTATTCTTGGATTTTTGTGGATGGTAGATATAGTTAAACATTGGAACAAATTATTCATACCTCATTTCTTCAGATTTGGGTCCTGTATCAATTTGGTTCTCCTTTTGTTCATTAGGTTTGCAGTGTTTATAGACATTTCTAGGTGAGGTCCATGCTAAGTGATTACTCACTGCAGATATGTAGGGGCATTAAGTATGGTTGTCATCTCAAAACCTTGTTGTTTGGTTTGTGCATTAAAATGATTGTTTTTTGGGGTTTTTTTTGAAAGACTGTTTGCTCAGAGATGCAGTGTCTTTCTGTTGGATTTTACCGCAGGTATGTCATATGAAGACAATATGATTTATTTGTGAAGCTGGAGAAAAACTTTGTATATCTATGGGTCATCTGGGCCCAATATGACAATTTTGTGATTTACAAGTTAAGAGTCATAAGTTTTCTGGAATAGGAATGCCAGTTTCATTTAAATACAATGACTTTTTCCACTGACTTTAGTGTTTTGGCTGTAACATTTGGTTCAGGTTATAATCTTAGAATAGTAGGAGTCACACCTTTTATCTGTCCCTGATTTTGGCTCATATTTTATACTGTCTCGCATATTTTTTTTTATTTTCTGATAAATCACTGTGGATTACAGACAGACAGTAATGCCAAACAATAGAGTTTCATATTTCTTACTGTTCAGAAAGTGCATGCTGATGCGAAACATGTTGCTGTACTAACTCCCTAACGTTTTAACTGAATTAGAGTAATATAAAGAATGCCCCTTATTTTGGACCTTTGTGGCTTTGTCCTGAATTCTTGAGCAAAGAAGTTTAGAAGTACACTCCTATCTGTTGTCAATGTCCCTATATTTAATTTTTTCACCACTATAATCTTTGATGTAGTCTACAAATATTTTAAGCACCATTCCCCACAGTATGGTTGTACTGCATTGATTAAGCTAATGAGATCATTTAGTGAGATGTTCTAAGAATTGTGCACATACACACACATGCATTACTTTTGCACTCACTAAACAGCAAAGCTGTGATTAGTGAGGGTAAAAAAATTGCAGACATTTGATATTTTTCTGTCTGAGCTCCTGTGAAGCTGCAGACTTGGTTTGTACTGGGTGAAATCTGTACATTATTACCCTGTTGGGGAGGCATCCATTGCTGAATAAGGTATTAGTGCATGTTTATTTAGTTTGATTCTCACCTTTGAGAGAAATTGACTAGACTTAAAATTACCCACACATGAACGTTGTTTTGGAGTTCATAGGTTCATAGGTTCATAGGTTGGTACTAGGCTATCAGCCCTAGGGCCTATACAAGCCTAGCCATAACAATTCCCTGGCTATTTCTTCCCACATTATTTACTTTCCTGGACCCCTGTCTAGCAGGACGACTGATGTGATCCCTGGGGTGAATTTCCTTTCTCCCATCCAATCGTCAAGGTTCCTCTTGAAGAGGTCCAAAGAGGCACTCTGCTTGACATGTATGGGCAATCTATTCCAGAGTCTGGGGAGTCTCTGGGTCAGGAACCTATCACTCCAGCATGTTTTGTTTATTGTGATGACAAGGTTTAGATCCCTGGAGTGTGTAGCTTTGAGGGATTGGGATTTTGTTAAGTGTAGCATGTCCAACAGCTCTGGGTTTGACATGGCCTTGTATGTTAAGCAGAGATTGCCTCTGAGTAGACGATATGCGACAGAGTATAGCTGGAGTTTTTTAAGTCGGTCAGCGTAGGGCATCTGCTTTAGGCCTGTGATTCTTTTAGTGAGGTATTTCTGAGGCCTTTCCAGTTGTTGCAGATGTCTTGAGAGGTACATACCAAATGGGGCGTTGTATTCTATAATGGGTCTAATGAGGGATGAGTACAGTGGGACAATGACCTCCTTTTTTCTGGATGAAAAGCCCTTCATGATGAGGTGTGCCACATAGAAGGATTTCCTGACTGTTGTGGTGATGTGGTTATCGAAGGTGAGACCACTGTCCACCTGTGTCCCTAAGTCTCTTATCACACTTTCTGTGTTTAGTGTACTGCCACCTATATGGTAATTCACGGATACATGTTTTTTTCCCAAAGGGGATAACAATACATTTCTTGGCATTGAGCTTGAGCCCATGGCTCTGGCATCAAGCATCTGTTTCTGTAAGGCCCTTTTGTAGAGTATCCACATCATTTGGGGATTCAATAATGGCTTTATAATAATTTAAAGTCATCTGCAAACTTTGTTAGCCAGAGTCCTTTAGTGTTGACCTGTACTTCAGAGAAGTAGATGCCAAACAAGAGCGGCCCCAGGACTGAACCCTGAGGTACTCCACTTGTCACTTGTCTGGAGCTGGATTTGGATTCGGCTACTTTTACAGTGTGGGCTCTTTCAGTAAGCCATTTAGCAACCCATTGGGTGACATAGGGATTAATGCCCAACTTAGTAAGTTTATCTATGATTCCAGAGTGGGGGATGGTGTCAAAGGCCTTGGCAAGGTCTAGATAGGCTGTGTGGACCACCTTACCCTTGTCCATGGCTCTGGAGACTGATTCAAAGAAGTCAATCAGGTTCAGGAGACAAGATCGGCCCTTCACAAACCCAAACTGGGTGGGGTCCAGTGTTTGAAGGTTGCCAATGTCTTTGTTTATAAGTTCCATGATAATATGCTCCATGGCCTTGCAGATAAGGCTTGTCAGACTGATGGGACAGTAGTTTCCAGGATCCAAGGTGGATCCCCCCTCGTGGATTGGGATAACTGTAGCTCTGCGCCACTCAGTGGGCACGAAACCTGAGGTGAGGCTATGATTAAACATGACACTTAGCTGAGGTGCCAGTTCATATTGTAGTTCATGTAGTACACAGCCCGGGATGTCATCTGGTCCCATGGATGCTGTATTCTTGGCTTTAGAGAGTGCGTTTTGTACCTGTGTGGCCATTATTACTGGAATTTGGCAATCTTCCAGTATTGAGATGGGCCATTTAGGGGGTGAGAGGGGGGTGAAGTTGGCACTGAATCGATCTGCAAGGATATTGGCAATATCCTTTGGATCAGTATATTTAATGCCATTCTGTTTTAGCTCAGAGCAGATCTGAGCATTGCCATTTAGATTCTTGACATAGTTGTAGAATGCTTTGTGGTTGTCTTTGGAATCTTTGGCAATTTTATTTTCGTAACTAGCTTTGGAGGATTTTATGAGGCATCTCAGTTTCTTACTGAGGCTAGTAAGGGAGTTTTTTGCATCCTGGGATTTTCCTCTTTTCTGCAAAAGTTTCTTCCTTTTGTTGTAAAGTTTGTTTATGGCAGGGGACCACCAGATTGGCTTCCTTTTTTTGGATGAGAGCATTTTGGTTCTATTTGGGATGGCATGATTCATGCATGAGTGGATGTGCTCGTACAGTGCCTTAGTGTAGGATTCAGAAGTTGAACTTTCAGTTCCCGTCTGCATGGGTGTTATGAAGTTTGTCACTTCTGACTTGAGTAGCATGAAGTTGGCTTTGGAGAAGTTTTTTATGGTGGTTTCTTTACTGGGGGGTGGGGGTGGGATGTGGATGTTAAGGGTGATTAGCTTATGGTCAGACCTGACTAACGAGGGGGTGACCATAGGTATGGAGCATTGATTTCCCATGTTGGTAATGACCAGGTCTAGGATATTGGAGCCCCTGGTGGGACTATGGTTTAGTTGATCCAGGGCATTGAAATTTATGCATTCCAAGAACCGTTGCGCAAAGGTGTTGGGACATGAGTAGTTTTCCCAGTTAATGGTAGGGTAGTTAAAATCACCTAATATTAGGGTGTTTGGTTCTATCTTAATATTTTCCAGTATATTTAGAAAGGTGTAGTGAGAATCTTGGGGTATGGTGGGGGATCTGTAGCAAGCTACAATTTGGATTGCAGTCTTACCTAGTGTTAGTTGCACTTGGAGAATTTCAGACACATTGTGTTGGCCAACTAGCCTGGTGGTGTGAATATCCTTGGTGAATATTGACACTCTTCCACCTTTAGTGTTTCGGTCCTGGTTTGGTGGCGGAAAGGTGTGGTAAGAGTTGTAGCCTGGTATTGCAGGGGTGCTCTCTGGAGCCTTGAACCAGGTCTCAGTTACTGCACAGATATCGATGTTCTCCATTTTTAGGAGTGCCTCGAGAGAGTGCATTTTGAGGTTTAGACTTCTAGCATTGAGTAGCATTACCTTCAGATTTTGCATGCTTGTACCTGTTACAGTGGTGGTTTTGTCCTTTGAAGTTTGCCTAAAAAGGCACTATAGGGGTGGCAAGAGCCTTAGCCAGTAACCTGAATCCCAGGGGCGACAGGTGCAGACCATCTCTGGCAAAGCATCGTGGTCTGTCAATCATGTCATCCCAGGCAGACAGATACTGGATCCCCTTTGAATGACACCATAAGCTTAGCCAATTGTTGAAGTCAATCATTTTATCCTTATATTGTGGTATCATTCTGGGTGAAGGCAGGATGCTACTCAGGGCTAGGGTCATACCTGCCTGGGCCACATGATCCGAGAGCTCTTCCATGTCTCTTTTCATGTAGTCCAGGGAGGTACGTCTCAAGTCATTCACTCCAACATGGACAATGACAGAGTTATATTTGTACTTGTTGTGGAGTGACTTGAGTGCATGCGTTATATGGCGGATCCTGGCACCCGACAGGCAGCTGACTGTAATTTTCTCCTTATTCAACCTGGTGAGAGGGACATCAGTGTGCCGGACTATAGAGTCACCTATGACTAAAGTGTTAGGTACATTGTCTTGCCTTAAGGGCTGTTGCTGGGTAGCACACTGGTGTTGTGAACTATGTGACACATTGGTTGTGATTGGTGTTTGTTTGCGTTTCATCTTCAGAGGTCTTTGTTGTTTGGGCAGTTCCTAGGCAAACAGAATGTTCTGGTTTGTAAAATAATTTATCATTGCTCCTTTGATGGTAGAGTAGATTTTTTTTTATTTTTCCATCACTCTGTACACTGCACATATGACAACAAAGATCAATGCTCAGTAGTTCCAATCAGGACCACATGGCAACACCACCCAATAGACAGACACACGCATCTTCACCACCATCACAGCAACCAACAAATAATTCAAATTGTTAAGATGATATAATATTAGAATGTTGAGCACGGAAAAAAATGATTCCCTGTCTGCTGCTTCAAGTAATAAAAAGCAACAGACATAATAAAATAACAATAATAATAATAATCATAAATTGTAACTGTCAAATACAACCCACACTACAATGCAATAAACAAGTAGAAATCATCTGGTGATTTTGTCACAGAAGCTGTGTCACACACAGGTACCACTTGTTTCACGACACAACTTCCACAACAAATATTATGGTACACTAATGAAAGTACTGTGTTAATCAGTGTAGATGTTATTATGCACTACAGGTACATAACACGGAAACATACAGACAGAATTTGAGGCCACATAGTATGTCATTGTCTCAGCTCTGTTGTTAAGCTGCAGTTCCTGCTTACCCAACAGCTTATGTCTTTGTTTCATGCTTTCTTTATTTTTGTCCTCATTTCACCTAGCATGAAGTTATATGTCTATGTCTTCCATTATTGAAGTCATTCAGTATTTCTAATGCTACCACCCTCTCCATGAAAGCTCATTCTTATATCCCACCCGAGGTTTCTATTTTTTATCTTCAGCTAGTGTCATCTTATTTTCAGAGGATATGTTTTTGAAAGAATGTAACCACTTAAATTCTATGGTTTCCTATGCAGTACTTAAATGTTACTAGTATATTACCCCACCTCCTTGTTTTCTTCAAGACTTGTACATACAATGATTGAGTACCCATTTATTATATAACATTTGGGAAGAACACATGGCATTGTAGCTGCCCTTCAAGGGGCTGCCTCTGCCTTATGTTCCATTGAATATGAGGTCATAAAAATGTGCACAGTATACCATAAATGATATTAGCAGCTATTTATAAGGAAGAATAATGACTTGGCTGCTTCCGAACATGTCTCATTCTTTGGAGTCCAATGCTCTTCCTATCTTTTCAGCAGCTTTGTAACATTCATTTCTTATTATTAATTCAACTGATAGAATTACCCCAGAGTCCTTCCTATAGTTGCTGTTATTGCTGTTTCAACACCAGCAGATATTGTGTCAGTCTTCTGAAACTTATACTGCTGATCTCTGAATACTGAACAGTTAAAACCAAAACAGTAACTGTTCTGAAATGTGGGAGCAGCAATTCTAGTCAGTGAAAAAAAACTTCTTCTCCTTCTAGTTCTTCTCTCACTTTTTTATTTGACAGGATTTTGCCCCTGTACCTCCCATACGGAATATCATACCCTCTTATGGCCAGAATGACAGGTTGTTTTCCACACACAGCTCTTTTCAGCAAACAATGGTCAGAAATGATACTAATGAGCACACAGTTTTGCCCAACTATTTAACACTGCCTCCCAGCTCAACAGTCCTTTAACTGGTTATTGTTTCCCAGTTACGTCATTTTCAATTTTGAAGATGTTCTTCATTCCACATTGCTGCAGTCCTAACCATTGGGTAGTCCGCTGTCCCAGTCGGCCGATGCAGAAGCAGTTTGTGCAGGTTGGCGTTCTGAAATTTTCTGAAGTCGGAGTTTCAGACCGAATCAAAGTAATATTTTGGGTTTTCTTGCCTCAGTATTTAACGGATGTCAGAAAAAGTGAATAACTGTATTTCTTGTGGAAACAGATACCTCATAGGGATTACCATACCTTGTGTACACCTTGTTTAGGGCCTCTTGTGCTAGATTTAACAAATCTATTAAGAGAAGAAGTACTGTGTGCCAGGTTAGTTTTGGGAAGCGTTGTAATTATAAAGGGTGGAAGAACAGTTTCTTTAGAGTCTCAGGGAGAGACGTTACTGTTACAGGATGTGTCCTCTCAGGAGGTAGGCCAGGCTGAAGGGGCTTCTCAGGTGGCTGTTCTTCCCTCTCTTCCTAAGGTGGTTAGAGCCTCCCTTCTGTTTCCAAGGCTTCTTTGAGAGGCAGGCCAGGTTTAACTTCAGTGGGGTTTCTCCTAGCTCTTCAGGATCTTTGCCTAAGAAACATATGCTTAAAATGGCAGAGGATTTGATTACTATGATTAGAGGCTCTATGCCCCCTCCTGATAAGAGGCCCAGGGTGGAGCCTGAGTTTGAGAGTTTTGAGCAGTGTTCGGAGGCTTCTGAGTCTTCTGAAGACTTGCAGGAGTATCCTCCTTATTCTGATTCTGATGTGGATGATTCTACTCCGTCAGCTTCTCCTCCTGAGGATTTTTCATTTTCAGAGACTCTGCATTCCATGAGGGAGCATTTTAAATGGGAAGGCCAAGATTTCTCTGATTCCAGGAAGAGGCTTAGGAATTCTTGTTTTTACCCCAGCATAGGCCTTTAGCTATACCTCCTGTTCTGAATGTGGTGGAAGATGTTTTTGCAGAGGCTTCCCTAAACCCTGATTCTTTGCCTCCTGCCCCAGTTAAACCTGATAGGTACTATAGGGTGCCTGAAGCTCACAAGTATCTTTTAAGAGTCCTAGGGCAGACCGGAAACTGTCTCTCAGGGGCCTAAAGGTGTTAAGGCTTCTGTTGTTAAAAATCCTGTTCCTCCTGATAAAGAGGCAAGGGCTTTGGATAGATGGGGAAAGAAAGTGTATACTTCTTCCACTTTAGCCATGAGGGCGTTGAATTGCCAGTTTCACATGTTAAAATATCAAAATTATCTCCTTTCACAATTGAAGTCTAAGGTAGATGCTCTGGCGGAAGGTATTGAGTGTAAAGAGTTGCAGGATTTAGTTCATGTGTCTGAACAGGTGGGTAAGCATTCACTGCAATGTGGTTTTGATGCTGTGCAGGCCTCCTCGAGGGTGGCTGCCACTGGTTCTGTTCTTCGTAGGCACGCCTGGTTGAGGGATCAGAATTTAGCTGAGCATGTTAAGACAAGGATTTTGGATGCTCCTTTACAGTCTGACGTGTTGTTTGGTTCGCCTGTGGAAGCAGTTTTAAAGAAAATGGAGGACAAGGCTAAGTCTATGCAAACTGTTAAAGATTTTTTGCAGGTGCAGCCTCCGAAGTTTAGTAGAAATTGGCCTACTAAGGGATGGACATATCCTATTTATGATTCCCAGTCTAGGGGTAGGTCTAGACGTGGTAGGGGCAGAGCTCAAGGTTCTTTTAGGCCTAGAACAGGGAGTTCACCTGCTCAGACTTCTGGTGAGGGCAGGGGTCAGTCCTTTCGTAAACAGACCCAATGACCTGCCTTTTCAGCTGCCAGTACATTCTCGTCTGGCAGCACCTTTGGGAGGAAGGCTGGCTCTTTTCAAAGAAAATTGGGATTTAATTACCCAAGACAGATGGGTTCTGGATATCATTCACCACGGTTACAGGTTTTATTTCCATACCTTGCCTCCTTTCAAAGGCATGCCAGACATTCCTCCTCTACAAAGAAAAGAGGCTCACAAGCAAATTTCTCTGTTACTCCAAATAGGGGCCATTCAGCCAGTCCCTGTGCCAGAAAGGGGCCTAGGATTTTATTCTCGCCTGTTCCTAGTACCAAAGAAGGGGACACGTGGAGACCAATTTTGGATTTATCTATCCTCAACACTTATCTGGACATTCCCAAGTTCAAAATGTTGACGTTACAACAGCTTTTACCTCTGCTGGGCAAAGATCACTGGATGGTAACTTTAGATCTCAAGGAGGCTTACCTTCATGTGCCTATCAGACTGAGTTGCAGGAAGTATCTACCTTGAGCTGGAAATTCCCATTATCAGTTCTCTGCATTGCCCTTTGGCTTATCTACTGCGCCCAGAGTATTCACAAAGGTTCTGGCTCCAGTGATAGCTTACTTCAGGCTAAAAGGAATTCAAATCTATCCTTACTTGGACGACTGCCTGATTCTGGCTCAAGAAAAGGAAGACCTTTTACAGCATTTGGAATATGTGATAGCAGTGCTAAGATGCCTAGGGTATTCTGTGAACGAAATAAAGTCCAGTCTAGTACCCTCTCAAGACATGTGCTTTCTGGGTATGAGACTGAAAACAGCAGCCCAGATGGCCTTTTTAACCCCGGACAAACAAAAGAATCTTTCCATTTACTTCCATCAACTATCTCTTCAGTCCGGGCTGACTGCAAGGACAGTCCTTCAAGCCTTAGGGTTCATGGCATCTTGTATTCTGGTGCTTCCCAATGCCAAACTGCATATGAGGAAGCTGCAATGGTATCTCAAAAATGTATGGACACAGCACTGCCAGGATTTGGACACTGTCATTCAAATAATACCTTGCATTCAACAGGAATTTTTGTGGTGGGCTCAGGAATGTCACCTAAACAAGGGACTCTCTGTGACCCGGCCAGAGGCGAGTCAGATTCTAACGACAGATGCCTCAGACATTGCTTGGGAGCTCATCTAAATGGAAAGTGGATACAAGACAAGTGGCCTGCCAGACTACAGCATCTACATATCAACATGAAGGAGATGTTAGCAGTCCAGTTTGCATTACTGGCTTTCAAGGAGTTACTTCTTCCAGGGCAGGTGTTGATTCTAATAGACAACACAACTGTCATGTGGTACATCAACAAACAAGGGGGAACACATTCTTACCCGTTGTGCAGGCAAGCAATGATTTTATGGGAGACTGCGCTCAGCTTGCAACTAACTCTTCAGGCAAGGTTTCTGCGAGCACAGAACTCCTTAGCAGATGTGTTAAGCAGACAAATCATGGATCCCCACGAGTGGAAACTGGATCTTCATGTATTTCAGAAATTGACAGTGTCATGGGGAACTCCAGACATAGATCTGTTCGCTTCTCCACTAAACCACCAGCTGCCAAAGTTTTGCACAAAGAGGTTTCATCACACAGCCTGGAAAGTGGATGCTCTTTCTTTCAGTTGGAAAAATCTTCATGTGTATGCCTTTCCACCTCTGCCTCTTCTCCCAAAGGTGCTCCTAAAGGTCAGACAAGACAAGCCAAGGATGATTTTAATAGCTCCAGATTGGCCTCGGCAACACTGGTACCCATTACTGAGGAGTCTGGTAAGGAAGCCTCCATGGCCTTTACCTTTGATTCCACACCTGTTGTCTCAGAGGACGGTCACCTGCTCAATGTCAAGCTTCACTCTCTTCATCTAACAGCCTGGCATATTCTGTTTTAAAACACAGCAGGTCTCAACTTCCTCAACAAGTTTTAAATGTGATTATGGAAGCCAGAAGACCTAGTACAAGGAAAGTGTACGCAGAAAAATGGAAGAGATTTTTATTTTGGAGTGCAGCAAAATTGGAGATTTCTGAGCCTAATTTGAGTGTGGCTCTTCAATATCTTACTGAGTTATTGGACAAAGGTTTGTCTTTCTCTTCCATTAAGATTCATGCTGCAGCAATTTCAGCTCACTATGATTGTGACCCACCATTGTTTTCGCATCCTTTGTTCAAGCAATTTCTTAGAGGGCAAAGAATATAAGACCCCCGTAGAGCTCCTACTCCTGCTTGGGATCTCAATTTTGTGTTGGAGAAACTTACTCTACAACCTTTGAGCCGGCTACTGCTGAATTGAAATACTTGTCATGGAAGACTGCTTTTTGTTGGCCATTACTTCTGCAAGAAGGGTTTCTGAATTGCAGGCCCTTATGGCGTAGAGCCTTTTTGATTTTCCATAAGGATAGGGTATCATGCGTACTAATCCTTCCTTTATGCCTAAGGTGGTTTCTATTGTGGCTTTAAACCAAACTATTCATTTGCCTACTTTTTATGCAGATCCCCAAAATAAGGGGGAAAAGATTTTGCACACTTTAGATGTACACAGGCAATTGCGTTATTATTTAAGCAGGACTAAGGATTTTAGGCAGTCTCAGCAGTTGTTTGTTTCTTTTGCTTTGAGTTCTCAGGGCAAGCCTGTGTCAAAACAAACTATTTCTAAGTGGATTGGGATTTGCATTGCATTTTGTTATTCCCATCATCAGGCAGTCTCAGCAGTTGTTTGTTTCTTTTGCTTTGAGTTCTCAGGGCAAGCCTGTGTCAAAACAAACTATTTCTAAGTGGATTGGGATTTGCATTGCATTTTGTTATTCCCATCATGGCAAGGAGATTCCAGCTGGGATTAGGCCTCATTCCACTAGGCTACTGCCACTTCAACAGCATTTCTAAGGGGGGTGGCAACTAAGGATATTTTGGAGGCAGCTACTTGGAGTTCAGTGCATACTTTCTCTAAGCATTATCACCTTCCTCTCTATTCTAAATCTAGGGCTGGTTTTGCCACAGCTATTTTGCAAGGCATGTTGACAGCTCCTGCTTCCTTATGATTTGCCAGCCTCCCTTACCTCTGCTTTGGGATTCTACCCAATGGTTAGGACTGCAGCAATGTGGAATGAAGAACATAGTACAGTTTTGTACCTACCATAAATGTAGATGTTCGAGGATCCACATTGCTGCAGTCCAATACCCTCCCTCCTTCCCTCTGTGTTTAGGGGTGGTTGTGTAGGTGAGGTTATACTTTTGTAATTTTGTATATATTGTACATATTTTGGCCTTGTCTTTTAGGGTCTTCTGACATCTGGGGCAAGAAAAGACTGAGGATATGGCGTCGGTCATGCGCTGGCGTCAGTCTAATGCGCCTTGACCTTTGGTATTCGGGCCGACTGGGACAGCGGACTACCCAATGGTTAGGACTGCAGCAATGTGGATCCTCGAACATCTACATTTATGGTAGGTACAAAACTGTACTTTGCGGTAGTACAGCGGTAGCATTGTTGCCTCACAGCAAGAGGTTCTCCTGTTCGATTCACGGCTGGATTTTCTTTTCTATGGAGTCTGCATGTCCTCCCCATGGTCAAGTGGCCTCCAAAAGACATGCGTGAATGGGCGTGCCTTCGCTGAAGGTTGGGCATCGGGCTGGCAACTCGGCACCATAAAAAATCTACTGCCAGTCATTAGCGGACCGGAGTTCCGCTTTGCCGACACCTAACCGGGAAAAGCCGAAAAGACAAACATTAAATTTGTGCTGGTGTGTTTTAAACAATTCATCCTTTGCTTCAAAGCTCATTTCTATTGTTTCTGGGCAGTTATCTGTTATTGTACATATTGCATAGGTTAATATTATTTCAAAAATGCATAAGCTCATAGGTTCATGCATAATTACTAGGCATGTGATCAAGGAGACCACTGAGGAGGCTGTCCCAGTTTTTCAACTGCCCCACAGCACTTGCTGGTTGTGTGCCTTGTTCAGGGTTATACAGCTGGCATAGGTTTCTCTCCAGGTATGTCTCATATACAGCTATTAAAAAAGGCTGGCTCCCAAAAATGTACCCACGGACACTTTTATGGCAACCATATTTTCACCAGAATGGATGCTATTTAATTTACTAATCTATGACTTTTTATCTAGTCACTGTTGTACCTCTGGTATTACTTATGACTCAGTCTAGAATGACTTAATTTATGCACTTTTAGTGCACAGTATCACATGTGCAACCTTTTGTGGTACACAGGCATCAGTGCTAAATGTTGCACTGGCTTCTGCAAAACAAAACACACAGGTTGGTATTCTGCCTCTACCCAAGCTGTAATTTGGGGGAGTATAGTGCCTTGATAGTTAAAGTATTTGCCTTTGTGGAGTTTATATGCTCACATCGAGTCTACACGAGTTTTCTTCTGGTAATGCAGTTTTTGTCCATGTCATAAAAAGCTCCCTATTGAAAGTTTGGACTCAAAATGCCAAATCCTGACATGATGAAAAAAAAAAGACAGAAAATGCAGAAGAACAAAAAATATTGAATATTGCTTTTTTTAAACTTTTTCTCACAGGGGCCATGCCCCCCACTCCCCATGAGCTCATATATACCAACTCTGAGATCACCATACCTCAAAGAAAAGGGAATATTCCAAAAAATTACAATCTTGGACTTAGTATCTGTAAGTCCAGGTTTTTGGCAATTCATTGTCTATATATGGGTCATGATCTTTCAAATGGTTGCACCAAAAATTTGCTCACTGCTAGGCTGCTCTGAAACTGTCAACATATATTGCATTCATCCTTACCCTTGTGACATGTCACAGGTCAAAAATGTCTGAAATAGACCAGTTTGCTTATCTAGGTAGCAGATCAACAAATTAGAAATACATTTTAAGAGCTGGATTTTGCATGATGTTTAATATTTGTCTTCCGAATATTAAAAAATATGCCTATGATATTCAGATCGTTCCTATGGCTATGCAGTTCTTGAATATTTCAAATGAAAAAAATATTATTTGGTGACTTGCATAACTTGCACTTCTTCAGAAGTTTAAATCAGTTTCTCATAGTTGATGAGAAATAAGTGTAGGTTGGAATCTGACAACATGACAGCCATAAAAGTCACAGGTTCTATATATAGTAGGTAATGTAATCCAAGATTAAAAAGCAGAAGAGGAACAGATGGCATTTTTTTCTCATACACTACAAATCAATAGAAAAATGCAAATGCTTGTCACCTTGCTGTGCATAAACTGCATGGTATCTATGCCTCAGAATAAGTTTCATCTTTTGAAGATCAGTCCTTGAGAATAACATGTCAACCGGGAAATCAGTCAGAAGAGCAATGATTTGAAGGTTTAAGATCGCCCACATTTTTGTAATTAAATTTTACACACACCCATTTCAAATCGCGATTCATCCATTCAACCATGAAATCATGGCACTGCATCCGTTTTCTAGCATGACCAGTTGAGATCACATTTGCAAAAGCCCAGGATGTACAGCACATATTTAAAAGGTGACCCTAGCTGTAGTTGTAAGCCATTCAATACAGAGTTCAGGTGGCCAGTGAATATACTAACTGTGGCCAGTCATAGCAAATAAGGTCATAAAAAGGTCATGACTCATTCTTTCCATGCTTTAATTATATCAAAGCAGACATTTCAGTTGCCAATGTAAATGCTATCATTCTTCTTTCAAGATTCAGATTAAAATGTCACACAGAAAATAAATGTGTTTTTGTATCTTAAGGTGCTGTAACTGCTGCAACAGTCAAAGTGCTTCCATTTTGGTATAAAAAATAAAATGTTTATACTTAACCAAGGGTTAAAAGAACAGGACCATGTTTATCAGACTCCCTGTGTCAGAAATGAGAAGATGAAGGAATATTGTCATATTCTCAGTGGGTGTTTGGTTTTGCACATTCACTTTAAAAATCACAGTGTTTTTTACACTATTTTTTTCCATATCAGCTGACCATCAAGCCACCTCCAACAGGCTTGATTATCTCTATCAAAAGGCCCATCCTTGGCAGACCCCCAGTTTTCCCTTCACAGGGAGGGTGGGTGAGTGTCCATAGTCATACGTGTGCCACATGAAGATTGCTCCCCCCAATATCTTGTGCAGGTTCTTCTGGGTTAAGTATATATTGTGGAAGTGGTGGGATGGGCAGGTAGGAAAGCTATTCTCTAGCCATGTGGGGATTTCTTTTCTGCCCTAACATCTTGCTCCTATGCACTGACACTATACCTGTGTAGACCGGGCTGAGCAAGCCACACTGAATATATGCCCCACCCCCAGCCAAGGGGCAGTCACATCTTACTCTGTTCCCTCCACCCCCCTCAGTCTGGTTTCAGTTCCTTTCAGCCTGGGGTAGTCACATCTTACTCTGTTCCCTCCACCCCCCTCAGTCTGGTTTCAGTTCCTTTCAACCTCAGCCTCCATCAAGACTCATTGGACGATGCCCAGCATGTCTCTGCCCACTAGGATAGGCACACCCATCCTCCCTGTCAATCACCTGAGCTTCTACATGAACTCAGCTCACACAGGCTATATTCAGGGCTTCGTCCCTCGATACCACAGGAGTGACTAAAGGTCATGGTGATTTACATGTTTTCAGCGAAGTTCCATATTTGTTATAATCGCTGCTGCACAATACCCGTCCAACACAGATGTTTATTCATATCAAAGCATAGAGGCATGTTACTGCAGTGCAAATATTAACAGAGATTTCTCCATAGGGGTTCCCCAAGGATCCATCCTTGGACCCCTACTTTTCTCTGCTTACACCAATAATCTAGCCTCTGCCACCAAACATGGCACACTCATCCAATACGCAGATGACTCAACCATCATCTGCTCAGCCCAGTCCCTACCCAAACTGCAAAAAGTCACACAGGAAGCCTTTTCCTCTGTTGAAACATGGTTATCCGATGCCCAATTAATACTCAACCCAAACAAAACTAAACTACTCATCTTCCAACCCACCAAACATACTCAAAACAACTCTCACTTTAACATCACAGCAAAAGACAACACCACTATATACCCAACTGAACATACCAAATTGCTAGGAGTGGAAATAGACAATAAACTAAAATTTGATATTCACATATCCATGACCATAAAAAAGTCCACAAAAAACTTGGAGCATTATACAGAAATAAACAATTTCTCACCAAAGCAGCAAAGATTTCAATAGCAAATTCCCACCTTATCTCCACCCTACTTTATGCCTCTCCAGTATATACCAACCTAAGGCAATGTGATCTAAACAAGCTAGAGACCTGCTACAACAAAATCGCCAAATTCGCCACAGGGGCATCCTACCGTAGTCACCACTGTCTCTCACTTGCTGAACTGGGCTGGCTTGAACTCCCTCACCTCCTTCAGTGGTATCAACTCTCACTTGCCCACAAACTAGTAAACCATCCACTAAATGTCCCATCCCTCCAGAATCTACTCCAACCCTATTGCACCACCAGACCACTAAGATCCAGCAACAAAAATCACTTGCAGATCACTAAAGCCAATAACTCTGCTGGTGAAGCACTATTCTCTTGCGCCATAGCCAAATTATGGAACTCACTCCCACCCACAATTACCTCCGTACCATCATACACCAACTTCAAAACTTTATTAAAAGCGCACCTAAAACCATGCTGGCTATGCCCTTGCAACTCCCACTCTAATATCATCTACCCCATCCAACTACTACCTTTCTCTCACCTCCACTAACTACCTTGATGATAGCAAGCTCAGATGCTCATAAGCCTAGTACTTATTATACAGCAGGAACTTCTCATTGTTACATTTGTTAATGCCTGTTATGTACTTCACAGATAAAGATTCTAGTTGTCTACTGATGTACTGTGTTCTTCATCTGTAAATATGTTGTAAGTAATTTCTATGTTAAATTGTTAATCGCTATGTAATCCAATGTAACTACTGTCTGTTTATTTTACTGTGGAGCTTTTCTCCCCGGGCCTCCACTGAAAATGGACCCACGTCCAGTCGGACACTCCCAGTCAATAAATTTAAATAAATAAATAAATATGAGATCATAATATAGATCAGATTTTTCATTTCCAGTAGAAATAATGCTGTTGTGCTCTCATGTGAGTATATGTCTGTGTGCGTCTGTGTGCATATAATATATCTATCTACATACAAACCGATCCACACACACACACACACACACACACACACACACACACACACACACACACACACACACACACACACACACACACACACACACACACACACACACACACTCCCACACGTGCACTTCTTGCTGTCTTGTATTAATGTACCAGATGGGGTTCATTCTAAACATGTGAATGTTTTTCAACAGTATTATGATGCTTAAATAAATGTGAACACATACAGAATCACAGAGAGGTACAATCAGGTGCTGATGTGTATAAAACACAGAGACTCTCTGTCCTTAACAGATAATTCAAAAATTGAGGCATTATAATATGTAACACAGATTATATCAAAACTTTTAATAGTGTCCTGTGTAAAATGCATTAGGTAATTCTGTTTCATACAATGTCGATTTGTGCTGCTCAGATGATAGTTAAGCATGGGGTATGTTGCACGTTTCACACGTTAATACATGAGTGAGTACTCCAGTTAAAACTGGGTCAGAGAACTTCCTTGTATAATACTGTCTTGAAGTTGATTTCCACAAGTTCTTTCCTGAATCCTGAGGGAGCTAGAGACAGACAACTGCAGATGGGGACTGCATAACAGCAAAGTCTTTCAATATGCAAGGTCAGTACTAAACTGAAATAGAAGCACGGTTGTGTTCTTCTTTTTTCTGTGCAGGTGCTGTATATCCTATTCTAGCATGTGCATTTTATAATATAATGTTACAGCACTGACCATGAGAATCATGGTCACATTAAAGATGGTCACATAATCAAAGACTGTAATTTGTGAGATTTAAAGAAGGTAAGATGTAAGGTCATTTTAGGGGGTTGAAGAAGGAAAAACAGGTATTTCTTAACCTCAGATGTCGATTTGCATTGATTCCAGACTACAGCAATATGGACAGAAGGATTATGAGGTAGCAAACAGAATGCCAGCCAAAGTGCAATAAATAAATCTGAGCTGCAACTGGCTGCCCATCTCTAGGGCTATAGGAATTTCATTTAGGTTTCATGTTTCCCCAAGTGTAACCTGCTTAACATTATATGCAGTACTGCTTCCTCTCTGATACTTAACACAGAAGCCTGTATCTAAATAAAACTGTGCACTGTGCACATATCATATATACCTGTATGATTACTCATAATACTCTCTACCCAGATAATGGACTGACCCAGAATAGACCCATTTCATCAGTGACAAGGTCATCTGCAAGGAAAATACAAATGTTAAACAGATGTTAAAGCAAATATAATGACATAAACTTCATTGTAAAATACTAGAGAGCAACAGAATAAAGCTATACCAAAAGGAGTCACCCAAAATCACAGCTTGGGGAAGTGCAAAAATTGTAAATCTTTACCTAAGTAACAAAGTATGTGGAAAGGCAAAACAAATAAAGGTCATTAGTACAGCAATACATTATATAGTAATACTGCACCAAAACCTGTACATCACCTGGACAGAGGCAGGCTACAGCAAGGCAGAATTAATTGTTCATTAAATGGGTGCCTTACAAATAAAGCACCAAGAGAAGGAAGAGTAAATAAATAGAAGAAATCTATGTGCTTGTAAAGCAAAGAGAAGTACTGAAATGGATGAGGAGAAGAGAGAGAGAAAAAACAAGAAACAGTGATAAAGGCCCAGGTGTGAATCAACTCCTTATAAATGCAACAAGACATACAAGTGTTCACCATACGCAGTGCACAGGATACTATACAGGTGAACCAGACTTTCCCCTACATTAAATGAAACTGAAGAAGCTAGGAATTCATTAAGATTTCATTGTCAACTTTAATCAAGGAGGTATGCACTGACAAAACTAACAACAACACGGGGAAAATAAGATGACACCAACTGAATGTTAGATGCAAAATCATTCAAGGAATCTAGCATATGACAGAGAAGCTCACCTGAGTACCAAATAGTAAGAATGGCATATTCACAGTTCATACATTAATCATTATTATACCATGACCACCCCAAAACGTGCACGCTGATTGGCCAGCGAGCCCGTTGTAAATCGAGTTATACTAATGGAAAAAGGTCCGGTCGCCCGGACTTTTTTCCATTAGTATAACTCGTTTTTTTAAAACACTGTCTCACTATGTTAAATGGGTTTAACATAGCGAGACAGCTTTAAAATAAGCAACGGAGATCTCCGTTACTTATTTTAAAGTTGTGTCGCTATGTTAAACCCATTTATATAGCGAGATAGTGTTTAAAAGCAACGGAGAAAGCAAGATCTCCGTTGCTTTTTTTTAGTGTTTCGCTATGTTAAATGAGTTTAACATAGCGAGACAGTTTTAAAATAAGCAACGGACATCTCCGTTGCTTATTTTAAAACTGTCTCGTTATGTTAAACTCATTTAACATAGCGAAACACTAAAAAAAAAGCAACGGAGATCTTGCTTTCTCCGTTGCTTTTGCCACAGCTCTGATGTACTGCACAGGCGCGCAGTACATCAGAACTGCCGCGGATGCCAGACATCTGCGGAAGGGCAGTAAACAGGCATTATACTATGCCATTATTTAAGAAAAGTAATAGTTTCTTTTCTTAAATAATGTCATGGTATAATAGCAATAACCCACTTCTGGGTGTGGGTAATGCTAGATTTACCCACGGTTGGCTTTGTTTGGTGGACCAAACCACGCCAACCGTGGGTAAATTTAGCATTACCCATACCCAGGCGTGGGTTATTGCTATAATGTTTTCTTCTGAGTCTTGCTTCCTGGTTTGCTGCCATACCTAATGAATTACTCAAAGAAGCAATTTACAGCAGTTAGAGTATGTTTAATACAAATCTATGGGAAAATGACTTCCAGAGGTGATACTGCAGCAATAAGGCAGCAGTATTCTTTTAGGGGTGCTTAGCAGTTATAGTCAGACCAGTGAATAATTTTCCTACATTCAAAAGAGATTTTTAAGTGACTTTAGGTCGTTAAGGGATTTGTGCTGGATTATAATTTTCTACTATATTTAATGCATTATATCACCAGCAAACTTTATAAGGGTCAAGCAGTTAGTGCAGAGGACTAAGGGTCTGAGCTGGTAATGCGCTTCTTTCTGTTGTCAAGGGTATAGGGTTTGGCTTCATTTGTCTACTGTGTGCTTTTAGCAAATCATGTGGCCAGACAGTGCTAAGGGACACTTGTGACCAGTGGGCTTACCCAGTTACCAAATGTATAACAATAAATAAAAAGGGAAACTAATTCAGTTCTCAACATCAGGGATTTGAAAAAATAATCTACAAACAATTTGGATAGTAGTAACAAAGCATAAATATCACACTTTACAAATCCTTTTGAACAAAACAATTAATGCAACATATACAGAACTATTTTAAACTTTTTTTAAATGCAATTAGTTTATAATGCCCTGTATACATCACCAAAACACAAAGAACTTGGACAAAATTATAGACATTGTTGGTACCCGATGTTGGAAATGAAACCTTGAAGAAAATTTTCATCTGTACTCCTCTACTCACACTATTAGCAAAGACCACTCAACCCTCTCAATACATTAATTCCTTTACATTCTCTAACATTAGTTTCCTGCCATTACTACTCTTAGATTTCAACAAATCTCTCCTGGTGCAATTTCCAAAGTGTTATATACTATACCCAGCAAAATGCACTATTTTCCTAGCACTACCCATCCCAAAGTTATAAAACGCTTCAGCGATTTACTACCAACATCTGACTTTCATCTTTAAGCTTTCCTACTAATCTGCAATAATTATCCTCCATTTGGAAATAGCACTGCCCCTATGCAAATAAATTCCACTGCCCCTGAAAAATTCAGGCCTATTATCATTCTGCCAGTCCCAGCTAAAATCCTAGAAAAAATAGCTGTAAACAATGTTTCAATGTCTCAAACATCTTCTTTTCCAAAGCCTTAGAAGCTATCAGCATGGATTCATGCCTTCATTTAATACAAAAATAACATTATATATGGCAAGTGACCAATCTACAAGATCACAGACAAAAGCTTACTCATAGGTGCAGATTCATAGACCTAAAACAAGCCTCTGATCCTGTTAACCATATTCTTTTTAAGTCAAAGATGTAAGCACTCAGTTTCTCATCAAATAAAGTCTGTTGGTGTCAACACTCTATCCAACTGCTTATCACTACCTGCTTTGACTTCACACACTCCTCACTCACTCCTCTATTTTCTGGAGTGCTCCCAAGGTTTTGTATTTGCCCTATTCTTCGTCTAGTTCTTGTAAATTATGAGCAGACTTTCAGCCCAGTACTAATGTTGTCTTCACCCACTCAGTCAACTATTGCATGCTCATGTCTCTTATCATTGTCACATTTTTTCTACATAATGGTAACGCAACTAAATGTACATACATAAATGCTAGAGATGGCCTGCTCCTGTCGCCCTTGGGATTCCAGATGCTGGCTAAGGCTCTTGCCACCCCTATAGTGCCTTTTTTAGGCAAGGTTCAAATGACAAATTCACCACCTTAACACGTACAACCAAGCAAAATCTGAGGGTAATACTACTCAATGTGAAAAGTCTAAACCTCAAAATGCATTCACTCGAGGCACTCTTTAAAATGGAGAACATTGACATATGTGCAGTGACAGAGACCTGGTTCAAGGCTCCAGAGAACACACCTGCATTACCAGGCTATAATTAATACCACACCTTTCGGCCACCTAACCTGGACCGAAACACTAAAGGTGGAGGTGTGTCCATATTCATTAAGGATAGCCACACCTCCAGGCTAGTTTCTCAGCATAATGCATCCAAGATTATCCAAGTGCCACTAACTCTGGGCAAGACTGCAATCCAAATTGTAACTTACTACAGATCCCCCAACATGCTGCAGGATTCCCACTCCTCATTTCTTGATACACTGGAAAATATTAGGGTACAACCCAACACCATAATAATGGGCAATTTCAACTACTCCACCATTAATTGGGAAAACTACTCATGTACCAACTCTTTTGCTCAACGTTTTCTGGAAATCATAAATTCCAATGCTTTGGATCAACTTATCCTCACCCCCAGCAGGGGCAACAATATCCTAGACCTGGTCATTACTAACATGAGCGACCGGTGTTCCACACCAGAGGTCAATTCCTCATTGGTCAGATCCGAACACAAGCTACTCACACTAGACATCCACATCCAGCCCCCACCCCCCATTAGGGAAACCGCTGTAAAATAATTTCTCCAAAGCCAAATTTACACTTCTTAAGACAGAAGTGGCAAACTTCATGACACCCATGCAGACGGACAGTAGAGGTGCGACTGCTAAATCCTACACAAATGCACTTTATAAGCACTTACATGAGTGCATGGATCATGCTATCCCTAACAGAACCAAGATGCTATCCTCCAAAAAAAGGAAGTCAATCTGGTGGTCCCCTGCCATAAACAAACTCTACAGCAGAAAAAAGAAACTGTTGCAGAAAAGAGTAAAATCCAATGATTTGAGGAACTCCCTGGTCAGCTTCAGTAAGAACCTGAGATCCCTCATAAAATTCTCCAAACCTAGTTACAAAAACAAAATTGCCATTGATTCGAAAGACAACCCCAAAGCATTCTATAGCTATGTCAAGAATCTCAATGGCAGCACTCAGATCTGCTCTGAGTTACAGCACAATGGCACTAAATATACAGACCCAACTGATATTGCCAACATCCTGGCAGATAGGTTCAGTGCTAACTTTACCCCCCTCTCACCCCCTAAAGGGCCCATCTCTATACCAGAAGAATGCAAAGTTCCTGTAATCACAGTTGCACAGGTAAAAACCACAGTCTCTAAAGCCAAGAACACAGCATTCATGGGACCTGACAACATCCCAGGCTGCATTCTACACAAACTGCAGAATGAACTGGCATCCCACCTAAGCACCATGTTCAGTCATAGCCTCACCTCAGGCTTTGTGCCCACTGAATGGTGCACAGTGATGGTTATCCCACTCCACAAAGGGGGAGCCACTACGGACCCCGGGAACTGCCATCCCCCCATTAGCCTAATGAGCCTGGTCTGCAAGGCCATGGAACATATCATCATGGATCTTATACACAAAGACATTGGTAATCTCCAAACTCTGGACCCCACCCAGATTGGGTTTGTAAAAGGCAGATCATGTCTCCTAAACCTGATAGACTTCTTTGAAGCAGTCACCAAAGCCATAGACGAGGGTAAGGTGGTTCACACAGCCTATCTAGATCTCACCAAGGCTTTTGACACCATCCCTCACTCTGGAATTATAGATAAACTCACTAAACTAGGTATAAATCCCTATGTCACAAGATGGGTTGCCAACTGGCTCACTGACAGAATCCACACTGTGAAAGTAGCAGACTCCAAATCCGACTTCAGACCAGTGACAAATGGAGTACCACAGGGTTCAGTCCTGGGTCCTCTCCTATTTGGTATCTACTTCTCTGAAGTACAGGCTAACACAGAAGGTCTTTGGCTGACAAGATTCACAGATGACTGCAAACTAGGAGCCATAATCGAAACTCCCAACAATGTAGACATCCTACAAAAGGGCCTCACAGAGACAGATGCCTTGTATCAGAGCCATGGCCTCAAGCTCAATGCCAAAAAGTGCATTGTCATCCCCTTTGGTAAAAACTCTGTACCCATGAGCTACCACATAGGTGGTAGTCTACTTGACACCAAAAGTGTGATAAGAAGCCTTGGGACACAGGTGGACAGTGGTCTCTCCTTTGATAATCACATTGCTACAGTAGTCAGGAAATCCTTCTACGTGGCACACCTCATCACAAAAGGTTTCTCATCCAGGAAAAAAGAGGTCATTGTTCCCTTCTACCCATCACTCATTAGACCCATTATAAAGTACAATGCCCCTTTTGTTATGTACCTCACAAGACACCTACAACAACTGGAAAGGCCACAGAAATACCTCACAAAGAGGATTACAGATGCCCTACGCAGACCGTCTAAAAAAACTCCAGCTTTACTCCGTCGCATATCACCTACTCAGAAGCAATCTCTGCCTAACATACAAAGCTATGTCAAACCCAGAGCTGTTGGACATGCTCCACTTAAAGAAATCCCAATCCCTCCAAGCTACATGCTCTAGGGACCTAAACCTTGTCACTACAATAAACAGAACATGCTGGAGGGATAGATTCCTGTCCCAGAGATGTCCCATACTCTGGAACAAACTACCTATCTATATCAAACAAAGCTCCTCATTAGCACTCTTCAAGAAAAATCTTGATGATTGGATGGGAGATAGGAAATTCACCCCAAGGATCACTTCTGTGGTTCTGCTCAACAGGAGCACAGGAAGATCATTTTCTTGGGTGGCAAAAGCCAGGGAACCTTTTTGGCTAGGCTAATATAGGCCCTAGGGCCAATAGCCTAGTACCTACCTATGAACCTATGAACCTAACATACATGAATGAATGAATGAATGCCACTAATTGCCCAATCAAGCATTTTCTCTTTCTAGTTTCCAATACATTTGTTAGTACTAGTATTTCTAATAAGCATACATTTTGAAACGCTCTTTCATTATTTATTAGTGGTTTGCGTAATGTTGTTAAATCTGTTGCTTTATTTTCTTGTGGTTTTGATATTACGTTGGTCATGAACAAACATTTATTATTTAATGGAGTTAATCATATGAATGCACTTAATGTATTTGCACTGTTTTTCAGTGATCTGATAAAGTCACATTTACTTATCGGTAGGTAGGCAAAAGTGCTTTAGACTCCTATTTTTTTATTTTACATACTTGCAACAGTTTTAATAACAGCTATAAGCTGTTTTGTGTGTGTGTGTGTGTGTGTGTGTGTGTGTGTGTGTGTGTGTGTGTGTGTGTGTGTGTGTGTGTGTGTGTGTGTGTGTGTGTGTGTGTGTGTGTGTGTTTCTCAAGGCCAAATTGTACCTCTTCCTTTATATCAACATAGTCACCCAACCAGACTCTTATCTCTATGTTTTTGTAATGAACATTCCCATGCTCAGGTTATGAGCCCTGAGGCTATGGTGCCTTTCTTTCCTGAAGAAATTCACCACTTCCTATAATTTAGCTGTATACATATACATTGAGATTATGTCTCTTTTCAACAAAAATCCACAAATATGTGTTTACCCTCCTACCACAAGCTCATCGTGTGTCAGTTTTACAACCTGAAACATATGCACAATTTCAGTATGTACAAATATTGCCAGTGGACCTGTTTCATAGTATGCCTAATTCTTCCTAATACTATAATAATAATAATCTATGACCTAATCTATACTGGCCTCAGTTGTAGGCTGATTATGTCTTTTATCATTAGATGCACCATACTGAAATAGGAATCACTCATATTTAACCCTGTTCAGCCCACTATCACAGAATGTTGTAAATTATCTTAGACCTAGCACATGCAGAGTCTTTACATGTTTTTTAGCACACACTTGTAATTGATATCTCACTAAATAGTTACAACCATTCTTTCATGGAAAGGGTGGCAGGTTACCTGACATAAAGGTAGGTTCATCCAGTCACTGGAACAGCTAGACAGTTCCCAGCATGGTCCTAATTAGCTGCAATTATGATTACAAAAGTATAAGACTAAAGGATTATAACCTGACTGGCTGTATGCATTTGCTGGTATTTGTTGCCAATATAAATATGGCAAATGACATATACTTATTACATCACAGATAAGTACTAATGGATGTGCATAGCCAGTGACAGTAGTTATATAAAGTGTCTATTTCAATTAGGCATTAGCCGCATATAATGGGAATACACCACATATGCTATAACCAATTAGCTACCAATAGTAATTGATATGCAGGGCAGGAATGAAAGATGACAACTATCTTACTTTATATTGGCCCAACAGCATATGGTATATGTTTATGGCTCCAGCTCAAGTGAACTGACAATGAACTATATGTTAAAGAAAATAAATAATACATTTTTTGCCATAAAAACAGCCTTAAAAAAATCTGGTCCACCATATCTTCTCTCATTAGCCCAGGTACAAAAAAGAATCCCAGCTCATACCCAGATATTGCCCCCTCTTCAAACAGCTATCTATTTCAATACATACTTCATAGAATGCATAGCCAGCTTAACCTCAGACTCACCTAACACACCTCCTTCCACGCAGCTAACTTCCCCTACCTTAGACCCTAGCACATTTCCTTCACAAAACTTGCATATCTACAACCTCTCTAATACACATGCAGACAACTTCAACCACTTTACCTTTCAACCAGTTTCTATAATTCTCATAAAAATCTTTTACGTAAACTAAAAGCTTGTTCTTCCTCAGCCGACAACCTTTCCCCGGAATACCTAAATCTAGCTGCAAATGCAATAGTATACCCAGTCAGCATTCTTATTAATAGATCAGTAACAGAATCCTGTGTCCTTAACTTCGGGAAAATGGCAAATACTACCCCCTTACATAAATGAGGTAATTCCACTAACATTACAAATTTCTGTCCCATAGTCATCCTGTCTCCCCTCTCTAAAATCCTTGAAAGATGTATTTGTGACAAACCGAAATGCTGCCAGCCCAGCTGGCTAGAATTTTGTTTTGTTTGTCTTTTTGCTTTTCCCGGTTAGGGGTCACCACATCAGAACTCCAGTCAGCTAATGATTGGCAGGAGATTTTTATGGTGCCAGGTTGCCAGCCCGATGCCCAACGTTCAGCGAAGGCACGCCCATTCATGCATGTCTTTCAGAGGCCACTCGAGGGGAGGACATGCAGACTCCACACAGAAGGCACTCCAGCTGAGAATTGAACAGGAAAACCTCTTGCTGTGAGGTAACAATGCTACAGCTGTACCATCGCGGCACTTGAAAATATTAATATGATTTATATAGAAATGTGACACTGCCAGCTCAGCTATCTGGAATTTGGTAAATAATCATATGTCATTTGTGAATATTAATATGATCCATAGGCTTGTCATATAACTGTAAGATAACTATATGTTATGTGTATATTAAACTACTGGTGCACAAGTGTGTATTGAACTGTATATTATGTACTAAGCTTCAAGAATGTAACCACGTGTATCCTACTGGAAAAGAACAGAAATGTATATAAACTATATTAATACTAAAAGTTGGAACATACAGAGTTAACATGCAAAACTTCAAGAAAATAAGTTAAAAGTGTTTTACAATGTGCTATAATAGTTAGTTTCAAGGCAGCAAGGAGACAGGATGTCTAGAGCTAGGAGTTTCTTTCTATTGTCTTGAAACAGAAATTATTACTAGATTTAAAATGTAAAAGTGTTTAACTGTTTTATGACTTCCAGTTCTAGGCAAACTTCTGAGAGATATGTACTTCTCACATAGAGAGGATAAAAATTATGTTAGTATCTTGTTAGCCTGGGAACTGAAGGCAGGTGGCAAATAATGATGTCATCCAGCTGACCCAGCAGTAATGTTTTGACATTACTTTGGGAACTCTCTCAGAGACTGGGCATTTTGTATTTGTCTTTGGACCTGGAAACATCCATCTTCAACATTTCTGCCTTGATAATAGTAAGTAACTGGGGAAAATTGATTTCTTTTAGATATAGATATGAATATAGTAAAGATTAGTTTAGATGTTTTCTGTATTTATTTGAGACACTCCTGCAATGTTATTTTAAAATATTTCCTGTGGTTCTGAACTCTGAAGTCACTGTGCTGAGTTATTGATTAGTGTCTTGTTCTTTTATTATATATTATTAAATATATTTAAACCTTTTAATTGTGGAGGGTTTGTTTAGAGATATTTAAGCTCTTACAGTACTTGCATATGTATTTGGTGAGACTGTATAGCCCACTCCTAAATACCCTTAGTCTTGGTCACACTTGCCATATGGATAATAGTAACATTACACAGTAAGATTGGGCACCCTTTGGTAAGGGTCTCATAGTAGCTGATAAGTAAGGGTGGCTGGTGGCAGCTGCTACTACATTATAGTCAGGAAGAAGGGTCATAGCTAGTAAACCTGTGCCAGCCTTTTCCAGGTGTGTGTGTGCATGTATATATCAATCAAATCTGAAAGTGTGTGTGTGTCAGCTACTTGGGCAGGGGCACAAAGCACTGGTTGGACAGAGAGGGTACTGGAGGTCTTAGCTTGGCCACTCGGGTGAGATCTTAACCCTATAGCTGTGACAGTGGGGAGTCTTATTGAGGATCTGAAAAAAGAGGGAGAAACCAGCCCCAGACTGACTGTGTTCTCTGTGTGCTCTTAAGGGAAATTGTACTTTACTGTGTGTGTACTTGTCATCCTACCAATGTGTATGTCCCTCACTGTTGCTAGTAATGAGGACTGAGGCTCCTTGATTACTGGGCCAGTGCAGGGGCATCACAGTATTCATAAACAAATTCTCCACTATCTTGTATAAAATAAGCTAATCACCAACATACAACATGGATTACAGCCAGATCATAGCACCTCTACTACATTACTATCATTTACAGACACTGTCAATAAAGCTCACAACTCTAATAAACTTGTAACTGCAGTATTTCTATATCTATCAAAACCTTTGAATGGTCTCTCAAAGTAAAGTCCTCAATCAGCTTTCCACCCTGGGTCTAGCATCTCCATCTATTCAATAGTTCTCTAGATACCTTGTCAACAGGCTACAAGCTGTAAAATGGCAAGGATCTATCTCTTCATACCTTCCCACTTCCACAGGAGTCCCACAAAGATCAATATTCAATATTTTTATCAATAAGCTAAATCCATCTTCCTGTGAAGGGACTTTGATTCAATGTGCAGATGACTCTTCCATTATCTGCTCTTCAAGCACCTTAACTCACCTCCAAGAAATCACTCAACAAGCTGTCATCTCCATTGAAATCTAGCTTACAACAGAAGAATTCTTCTCAACCCCCCAAAAAACAACCTCCTCTTCTTTACCCCAAAACCTCATGCCCCTAACAAAGTATCTTTCAAGATATTTTAGGCAAATAGCACTGAAATCGGATTAGTCCACCATACAAAACTATTAGGGGTCATAACAGATGATAATCTTAAATTTGACATACATGTCTAAAGCAATGCCAAGACAACCCATTTGAAACTAGGCATGCTATACAGAAACAAACATTTTATGAGCACACCCACAAAAACTACTCTAGCCAAAACCTACCTTCTGCCCTCCCTACTCTGTGATGCACAAGTTCTAAATAATTTACAATCCTCCATTAAAAAAAAAAAACTTGAACACTGCTACAACAAATATTTCATCCTCCTTTACCCACCACTGCAAAGGTCTGCATGCCCTTAGCAGTCTGGAACTCTCCCACCACCTCTCCTGCATTCAACTTATAACAATATATAAAATCATATACAAACCATTAGCCTGCCCAGCTCTTACCCCTTTAATCAATATGCATTTTCACAAAACACACAAGCAATACTCACCAACACACTTCTTCTCATTCATATAACAACTTAAAATCCAACAAGTTCTTGGCTATAACGCTCGAACACTCCAAGACGCCAGTTTATTCCCAAACACTCTTCGTTATTAAAATAAAATAAAAATAACCATGTTAAGCACTTTCTTCCTGTTGATTTTCACACCCATATGCTCTTTCTTTTATATGCACAAATGACCTGTCCCATCCAATCACAAAATAACATTCATTACAAGATATTAATAAATGTTTAAAGGAACAAGTCACATCTGATTGTACAGTTGCACAAGCTGCCACTTCCTTTGACATTTGTTAAATAAAAACCTAAATATTTTATCATACAAATCCTTTCAACTTCCATTATAACCATAATAAGAATAATAGATAAAAAATGATAAAAATACTACTCCTAGTCTTTTTTTCACACTGTGTTAATCTGACATCACATTAATTCTTCTGCTTTAAAATTTAACCAAGGCTAAATGCTAATGTGCTCATTTAATCCTGGGGGGGGGGGTAAGACGCTTGTAATTTAATCTGCCATTTAATTTCTTTAACCTCCAAACGTGTTTTCATGTCTCTCCCCAGGGTTAATTTTAACAATATCCAGTATTGCAAACTTAAAACTAGATAGCTGGGGATAAGATTTTGTGTGCTTATACAGGGAATTAGTTTCATTTTTATTCATAATATCATTAAAATGTTCATAGATCCCTCTACGAAAACACCTCTCAGTCTTCCCCACATAGTATCCTGTACATCCCATACATTTTGCTAAATACATTATTTGCTTGGAATCACAGTTTCCTTTTAAAAATGTACATTAGACTGTAAGTAATTCTATAGGTATCCTCTTCTAAAATGTGTGCACATTGGGAAAATCTCCCACATTTCCTCATTCCTTTCTTAACTTTGCCACTAGTGACCTGCTTCTTAAAATCCCCCTTGAAATGTTCTTTAAAATTACGTCCTGTTTTGTAGCTAAAGATTGAGTTATTCCCTAATATTTTATATATTTCTGGGTAAACTTTCAACATATTCCATCCTGACTTTATTATTTCCTTTATTTCTTCAGTTTGTAGTACAAATTCTAGACCAAATTTATTTATTTATTTATTTTACATTTGTTAACCCCATTTTCAGGAAAACTCCACTATCTAAGAAAAAGTAAGTAAAGAAAGTAAAAAAAAGTTTATACAAAGAAAGTTACACAAAGCAAACAAAAAGGAAGACTAAAGAAGATACAAAACACATAGAACACAGGAGTTTTCAAGTTTTAGGCACATAAATACATTAATTTTTATAGAATTTATAAATTACAAAAAGACTTCAGTAAGACAGTAGTATGAAATTATAAGGTTTGAAGTACAAAGTAAAAGTAGTAAGTTAGTAGAGTGTAGCAAAAGTAGTAGTATTAAGTAGAAAGAAAATGAAAGAAGAGAAGAAGTAAAAGATGCAGAAGAAAAAGAGTGCAGGAAAGAGATGGAGGAGATGTAGGAAGGATGGGGACAAATGTGTGAAAATGTGAGAGGTTATTAGATAATGTTTTAGTTAGTGAAGTTAGTTTTAGAATCAGTTAATCAGTCAGGTGTATAAAGGCAGGTGTATGGTCAGCAGGTAAGTTAAATTTTAAATAAGTATAGTATAAGGGTATGGGTATATTTATATATATTAGGGTTAATATCATATAGAGTTTAGAGGGGGAGCAGTGTGGGGATGGAAGATAGACAGATACAGGTAGACAGCTGAGGTAGAAAAGGAAAACAGTAGTAAGTTGGGCAAGATTCAGGAGGAGGGAAGAGAAGTGTAAAGGGCGAGCGTGAAGGCAAAGTTATAGAAGTAGATATAATGTATAAGAAAAACATAGAGATATATAGTAGTAGGTAATTCATAGTAGTAGAAAGGAAGGGGAGAAAGGAGGACTAGTGATAGTTATAAATAACAGGAATGAGGTCAGGTAGTCTGGTCAGCAAGAAGGGGTGGGGACTGCTGCTGGCTGCTGCTCCTGGTAGTAGTGGTAGGCACACAGGTTAAGGTAAGTATTCAGGGGATAATATATATAATAAACATTGCTAGGCAGTCTTTGTTTTTAATATCGGTTGTTCCCCGACAAAAGTCTTGTAATGGGATTAACTGGGCACAGTTCAGGTCTTCAAGGAGGGCAGAGCTTCTTTTATATGGTATAGAAATCCTCTTTCCTATTATCACTATTTGTCAATGATAAGCCTTTGCCTAATAGTGCAACATATTTTGTTCCCCACTGGGTTTGCACATAATTTTTAATTTCTTTTACTAGCGTTGCAGGATAATTCCTTACTACAAACATTTCTTCTACCTTATCTAATTCATAAGTCAGATCTCCTATTTCTGAAGTCATACATGCAACTCTCACACATTGTCCTTTCACAATATTCCTTTTTTGAAACTCAAGGTGGCTACTTCCAACACTCAGTAAAACAACATATCTAGTCAGAATCATAGCTGGTTCAAGCAACATCCTGGGCTGGTACTATGAACCAATGCCTGAAGTGAAATGAGGCACTTACTGCAATAAGCCATTTGCAACATTCAGCTTACCTACAGTTAGATCTACACACCTCGCAGCTCTTGCATCAAGTAAAAAAATGGGTGTTCCTTTTATTGAGATTTTTTAACCAACCAGGTGGCTAGAGGTACAACACACACCCTCCTCCCTCCTGCCCCAGCCATTCAGGTCCCATTTCTATGCCCTGCCCTCAACCTTCCTTCAAATTATTTTATTTAAAAAAGTCTTCTTTTAAACTGTGCAAACAAGAATGGAACATCAACACATGGAATGAGGATGAAATAAAAGCATATAAATAGTTTATTGGTAATCTCTTTCACTCTTAAAATAGAGTTTCATCACCATATATAACCATGACTAAAACAAAACTTAAATTCATTAAAAGCATTCCTTTAACCAATCATAAACCTCAACTTCAATACAAAATAACCAATCACTGATACAAAGTAATTACTCATTTCCATTTTGGAAGATCCCTTGATTTCAGGAATGGCCTTAAAAGCACCCTGCAATTTAAACCCTGCCCCTTGTCAGCTTGCATTCTAATAATCCATTTAGTTTCACTTAATTCCATAGTATTCCTAAAATCTCCTAGTCTTAAAGTCTCTTTAATAATTCAATAACCTGAAATTAAAAAAACAAGGGTATCATCAGTATCCATAACATATTTCACTAATGCATTCCTGTTATCATTGATTCTAATTTTATATATATATATATATATATATATATATATATATATATATATATATATATATATATATATATATGCTCTAATTCATTCTATCAAGGAACAATTGTTTTTTTCCAATATAAAAGGATGTACAGATTCCTCAGTATGCTGGTTATACTACATTTTTGTTGTACAGTTTGCTATCAGATACAACTTATAATTTCATCCTGGATCAGGATGTATAGAGCAGTTACTGTGATCAATATATTTGCAAAAATTACATCTTTTACAGGTGAAAGTGCCACACTTCCTAAGAGTCCCTTGTTTCACATATGTACTACTGTTTTAGCATAGCCTTCTCTTGAGGGATTTTTTTATTCTTAAAACTAAAATGTGGTTGACCACCTACTATTTGCTTGATCTTATCTTCCAGTAGTAACACAGGCCAATTTTTGCATGTTATGTTGCGTGTGGTATTTGCATCACTGGTAAAAATACCACTACAGAGATGCCATACCTTTTATTCAAACTATCAGGTCTTTTATTTAAACTATGACTGCCATAGTGCATATCCATATCAGTAGCCAATGTATAGGGTCTAGCCCTATCCATCCTCATACTATCTACTTCTTGCCTCAGACATTGTATTTCATCATCTTCATATTTCCTATCAATCAATTCATGATGTAAAACATCCATTCCTGCCTGATATTTTGAAGCATCACCATTTAACCTTGAAAGTTATATGCCCTGGCCTTTCAAAATATTTTTATATACAAAAATCAGATGCATGCTGTGCCTATACAACAAATTATTCCTACTACATGCTTTCCTATACAAACTTGTACAAAAGGAATTATTGGAATTGTTACAGATCTTCACATCCAAAAAATCCATTTCACTATCAGAAAGGTTATATGTAAACTTCAAAATTGTCGTGGTACTGTGTAGATAGACAATGATTTCCTCAAACTGAGAGACTGATCCCGTCCAAATTAAAAAACATCATCAACAAATCTCCTGTAAAAATTAATATAGCAAATAAATCTATTCACCCCTAATACATAGGTATTCTCCCAATGGGCTAAAACCATGTTGGCATAACTGTTGGCATAAGGTGTACTCATAGCTATGACAGACTTTTGCAAATAACATACTCCATCAAATGGAAAACATTATTTTCTAAAGTTAGCTCTAGAAACAAACAAATCAAATCTATTCTTTCACTTGAGAATTGACTATTATCTATTAAATACAATTTTAAAAACTCAATTCCTTCACTATTTGGTATTGCAGTGAACAGAGAAACAATATCCATCGTAATCAAAATGTATAGTTGTAAAAAATAATTCTCTTGTTTAAATTTAAATAAATCACAAATAAAATGTTGTGTCTCTTTAAGCACAGTATGTTCTGATTCTAAAACAGGTCTTAATTGTTTACCTATAAAAATTGAAAAAGGTTCTGTAAGCTACCCATGTGCAAAATCAATGGGTCTGAATGGTGGGGGGGGAGTTACTCAGATATTTTGTGGATTTTAGGTAGTCCTAGAAAATAGGAACTATGGGAAACTCAAAAATACAATATTTATATGATTCAAAAGAAATCAACCTGTACAAAAGACATTCATAAACAGTGTTGCGTACACTTCTAATCATGTTATTTAAATTTTGATCAGAAAATATTTAATAGGTGCATCTTTCCAATAACATTGTTTCATAGAATCAATAAAGAAATTAAAATCCATTATAACAATGACCCCTCCCTTACCTGCTGGGTGTATAAGAATATTAGGATCACTTTGCAGCTTCATAAGGGCTTCATGTTCTTGCTTCATAAGATTAAAAAGTCTCTTGCGAGCATCATTTTTATTAAAAATGTCTTTAAAGTCACCTTTGCACATTATACGAAATGTCTCCAATGCAAATTAGGTACAAACGTACTAGGTCTCTTAAATTCATTTTTTATTGAATTAGCTGAAACAATTGCTTTAAGCATAACTTTATGTGCAAAAAGCTTCAAATCTATGATCATGTCAGTTAAATCACTTCTGGCAGCAGGTATAAAAGATAAACCTTTTTCTAGTACTGAAATTTGAGAAGCAGTAAGTACCGTATTAAATATATTCCAGATTAGAGACCTGCTGCCATGTCCCACATGCTCTTGATTGTTTTGTGAGGGGACATTTCTATTGATGGTTTCCAGTTTTAAACTGTAGCAAACTGTTTTCTACAAATGTATCATACAGTTGGTGCAGTTTGTAACCTGTCTGCACACAGCACTACAGCACTACAGCAGTCAGGTTTTAGTTAAAAAATCTTCTTTTTAAACTACAGCAAACTGCTTGCTGCAGTTTATACTCTGCGTGCATGGAGCACTATGGTGCTCATGTTTTAATTTAAAAATATATATTTTTTAAACTGTAGCAAACCGCTTGCCACAAATTTAGCTAACAGTGGCAACAGTTTATACCCTGCATGCACAGAGCACTACAGTCCTCATATTTTAGTTAGAAAAAAACTGTAGCAAGTAGTTGGTACAGTTTAGACCACAGAGGGAGTGCTACGGTGCTCAGGTTTGAATGCAATTGCAAAACTGGCTTTTAAAAGCTTGTGTTGTATTAAAGAGAGACTGGGATGGGCTGATCTCATCTCCACCCAACACTTTCCACCCAGGACAGATGACCTTTCACCCCACCCTAGTTACTCTACTGCAAATAGTTACTGAAAAACTCAGTGCACTCTAAAGTACAAAACAACAGTTAAGCATGCAGGTATAGAGACAAAAGCCTGAGAAATTCCATCTTAGAGAAAGAACTTAGAGCAAGACTCCCAGTTTCATCTACATACTATAAAGTATGCTGTTTTGTAGCAGCATTTTTCCTCAACGGGCTGAATGACTGAGCTGATATCGAGCATTTGATCTATTCTAATGTGTTCTTTCACCAAACAATGCATAACAGCCTCTAAATCCATAGTGCTTCGGCCAAGGAACCATTTCAGCAACTTCTGCCTCCCCAATCAGCCAAATGTCTGCACCAAGTGTATTGACCAAAACAAGGGCAGAAAGACATTTGGTAATCAAAGGATAGTTGTAAATCTGGTAATACAAATTGCACAATTTTCCCAATACATACTACTGTTCAAAATACAAGATTAATTCACCTGTGAGTGTAGAAAAGTGAGCAGCAAGTCCCATGAAAGCCTCTGTATCTCCTACAAAAATGAAAGGTCAAAGCAATTGTTTCACCAAACCACAAAGATATGTCCAATCACTGCAGATGCTGCAATATATTTTGAAAGAAATGAAAGAAGCATCCAGGGAGAGTCATGGAGGGGAAATAATTGTTTAGGTTGTTTATGGCACCAGGTTCTAAATCACTGATAGCATGTAAGAGATTATTTTGATATTGCAATTCTGCAAACATCTCTGAGACATAATTCTTCATCATATTGTTAATCTGTAGGATGTTAGCATTGGAAGGGTAACTACAAAAGGAAAATTATTGGCATCCACAAAACATCTCTCGGAACAGAGTAAAGCTGTCTTATAATGTACCCACTCCAAAGAGAGATGCCATCAACCAACCACGTCCCATCAATAAATCACTGATGTACTCCACAGTGGAGAGAACCAACATATTTGCACTAGCTCAGTTCTCTACCACTTATGTACACACATACATGCCTGTGTGAAGTAGTTAGTAATGACAAATGTTCCCGATGAATCTCCTTCCTGTTAATACAGTTGACAGTCTGAGACACAGCCTTTCTCAGATTCATGTTGAGTCTCCAAAGGTAATTTCAGTGAACTGAAACAAACCAAAAACCATTTGCCAGAACTACCTTCAGATAATATTTCAGCAATTTTCTTTCAGGAGAGCAAGCCCCCCACCACACACACACACACACACACATACACACACACACACACACACACACACACACACACACACACATAACCCCTGGATATATATATATATATATATATATATATATATATATATATATATATATATATATATATATATATATATATATATATATATATATACCAACTCTGAAGTCACACAATGAAGGACAAAAAAGCAAAGTCCGCTATCGGTGAAAGTAGATTTGACAAACAGCACTCCCTCTTTTTGTCTTCACTGAGACTGCATTCATCCACATGACTCCATCTCCCTTTCTCCTAGTTAGCATCACAGTGATCTCCTCTAACATCTTTGCTATAACTTCATCTACAACCTAACATGCGAAGTCCCTACACGCTGAAGCTTCAGACCGTACCTCTTCTTCTGCCACAGATCTGGAGGTCTGCACATCAGGAAAATGGCGATGTGAGGCTGAGTGAAGCAGTTATTCCTTGCCTAATATGAACAGAGTTACAGACCTCCTTTTCCTTTATATAGCACCAGTACCGCTTGCTCTACTTTTCTCTCTCAAGTAGTACAAAATATCATCCATGTTGAGAATATCCTTGCCTTTTAGTGAGCATATAGTGGGGTAGCATTGTCTTACTGTACTGGGCATTTGTAAAATCACAGAAACATGTGATCTATATCTGACAAGGACAGTCTCAGAACACAGTTCATGTTTCCATCAAAGTCAGGAAATCCTTCTATCTGGCCCAGTTAATTACTAATTATCTTTAAGAGCCTGAGAAGTCACTCTACCTCTGTATTCTTCCCTTTTCATACCCATCATCATATACAGTGCCCCCGTTGATATTTATAAATCTCAGTATATCACTCAACTGGAAAGACCCCAGAGATTTCTATCCAAGAAATTCAAACGTTTTGAATCTTTCACCTATTCCAAAAGATTAGCATGATTCTGCTTATACTTGATAGCCTACCAATCGCTACAAAATTACCTGCATCTGGCTTTTTGGGCCATGAAAGGCACAGTTCTCTTTGACTTCCTATTTTTTCTCAAAATCAGGGCCTCTACAACCACCTACATTAGAGATCTAAATCTGCAGTAAAACATTGACAAGACTTGCTGCAGGATAGGTTCTACTCTAACTACCTATATGGCTTGTCATGATGGCTGGATAGGTAGACACAAATTTATGCCAGGCTTATCGTGTAAGGCTCTGCTCGATTTGAGAGGTAAACAGTGCTAAGTACTTGAGATGAGTGTCAAGAACATTCAGTTTGTCTGCTTAAAGGTACATATGGCTGGGCATTGTATGGTTCATATGATTGCGTGCCTAGTATTATTCATATGTTCCTATACAGGTAAAATATTACTCAGATTACCACTGTGCTACTCTGCGCAAAATTCAGCCCTTCCATGGAGCACTCACCACCAGCTCCCACACAATGGAATTCTATTTTGACTATCCAGTTACAAACAAAACTGCACTCAACCTTCACAACTACTGATAAAAAGGAGATAATTGATTGGGAGAAATCTATTTATTCATTCTGTTTTTTAAATGAATGTGCAAATACACAAGTAAAATAGTAACAGCAGGGGAGCTGTGTGATGCAATAGCCATATCAGTTGTTGCCAGAGGCTTGTACCCTTTCTAATGCTATGGTCATGCCAACTTAGGTGCACCGCATGGCCCATTCATACATAGTGCTGCACCAAGAGGGGCAGCTTGGTGTAACATCCACATCCAGGTTTAGGAAATTGAAAAAAGAGGTGCAGAATGCATTCCAAGGCAACAAAAACAGAAATAAATAAATAATAAAAATATTAACACAATGTTATCCACAGAAGAACTTCTGAATAAAAAAGAAGTGATATAAAATTGCTCTGAGATAAACCTATTACTTTGGATGATTTAGTTTAAGATATGGACACGATTTGCACGTTGCATACAGAAAATGTCTTTTGCATTCCTTAATTTCATCCTATTAGGTTTACATTTAGACAGATAGACAGCAAGACAGATAACAGAGAGACAGAAGGAAAGAGAGAACAGAGTAAAAAATACTGTTCTGTGCAAGGAACACATTTAAGTGGTAAATACAGGGAGTGAGAAAGAGCTCCAATTAAACTAGCAAAAGTTTTACATTAATGTTTCTGCAGTTTTCAAGTATTTTAATTACCAGCATGTCAGTTCATTCTTAGCCCATTTTAGTTACAGCAATTTTCATTGCAGAGTTTAAAAACATGGCAAGAAAATAAAACATCCTGCTCCTGATTGTTGCATACTTTGTTGAGAGCTGCATGTCACTCACTTAAGTGAAACAAAGCTTTGCTTCACGGCTCCACATTGTTCCCCGGGAGTTAGCCATCACTCACTGCAATGGCAGCATTAAGGGCCTGGTGAGCTCCCTGCTGCAAGCTGTACATCACTTGGCTAGGAAACTGCGCATGTGTGGAAGTCTGCTTACACTTCCTGAAGACAACAATTACCGCACAAAAGCCTGTCACAGGGTAGCGGGTTTAGGACACACTCCCCTGCAGCAGTAGGACTCTGTATCAGCATCCTTGATCTCCACACTGACCCCTGACATGAGTCTGGTTGAGCCTGTGAGATAAAAGCAGGTCCAGCAGAACCAATGATTGAGGAGAGGAGCTGGTGGCAGCTGACAGTCAGCTGTGTGGAGGGGGGAAAAGGATGAAAAAATCATTTTGTGGCCTTCACAACATTGAAACTATGGACTGCTACCATGTGGATAGTGTCACTATGTAGGAACCGATGGGATATCTCATCCTTATCTACAGAACATGGGAGTCATAGAATACCTGTCCCAGTGGATACCAAGTATATGTGACATTGAGAATGCTAGCTACAGGGACAGTTTAGTGACCAATGAGGCACACAGCAGGGGTATCAGAGGATTCATGGTTACTTCACTAGTTCCTCGATGCCACACTACAGCATGTAGGGAGACATGCTACAGCATGTCAGGGGGACATGCTACAGCATGTAGAGGCACATGTATGTGGTTTCCTCTTACCACAGAGGAGAGAGCCAACTCCATGTGAGACTTTTATGATGTAGCCTACTTTCTTGAGGTGCTAGGGGCCATATAGTACACCTACATTGAAATAAAGCCAAATCAGGTGAGCTGAGAAGAAAGTATAATAACTTTAAAGGTTACCTCTCTATCAACTTTCAGGTGGTCTATAATGTACAGGGTATCATCTATAATTTGTCTGCAGGTCAGCCAGACAATACCCTCGACTTGCACATATAGCACACATGTGACCTATATCAGCAGTTTGTGAGGCGACTTTCTCCTGAGGTTTCTTAGTAGTGATGGTGAATATGCACTGGAGCCACAGTGGATGATACCCATTGCAAATCCTCAGAGTATGGCAGACAATAGCAACAACAATGCCTGGTAGCAAACCTGGGTCATTGTCAAGCATGTTTGGTCTGCTGAAGGCCTGCTTTCACTGCCTAGATGTATCAAAATATTTTCAGTATGTGCTATGTTACATAACATAATACTGAGGAAATAGTTAAAGCAAGGCATACACATGAAGAAGGAACATGTCCAATGACACCAGATAATGGATAATGAGCATATTAGACATTGGAGGAAGCCAGAAGCAGAAGAGGACAATGTCAGATGAAGGTGGATGCAATATACTATGCAACTGGCTATAAGGTAGTATTTGGCCCATAACTATGGGCCAGATTAAAGCAATCATAGAGCAATAAAGGTGATACATGCATACCTACAGCAATGCTGTGCACACCCATGTATAGACTGGCCAGATTATGTATTAGGCATAGGCTACACAAATTACAAAGTACAGAGGGTAGGGCACAATTATTATCATTTGTACAGGTGGGGGATGCAAAGAATGTGGTGTCTTCTATAGGAAAATATCTGTGTGATGTTCTAACTGAGATAAATATTGTACTTGTGTGGGTCTAGGCAGTGGCAGCTGGTGACTTCAAATCAAAGGGGACTGCAGGAGACAGCTGAATGGGTGGGGCCAATGGGAAGGGATGTGGCCAAATAGAAAGGGGCAGAGCTATGCTCAAAACCACAAAACTGGAACTTTAATTAAATACGCAGCCCTGGGTGCCAAACCATCATTATGGGAGTCAAATCAAGACAAAATAAAATGGAGAAGAAAAAATATTTCAATGCATTGGCTACATGACAGCTTAGTTAATATCTAGATGGAAACAAAAAGGTAGCGAGGCGTGAAAATATAAATTACTTTTTAAATACTTTACTGGAATGCCAGTCGAAATAAAGTAAAAAAAAAACAAGCAGCACTCAACTCAAACCACTTCTCCTTGCACTGAAGTTCTAATTGTAATTTATATTCAGGTTTATAAAAGTACCAAGTAACATGCTGAAAGTAGCAATCTCTGTGATACTGATTACCCCCACTTGTAAAAATGTTGTTATCCAAAAAAGACCTGCTGTGGTGCTGCCTGACAACAACAATCTGCTTGTTTCATGAGGAAAACATGATCAAAGTAAAAAATGAACTCAAGCAAGAAAAAATATGACAGAGAACCAGAACTTTCTGCAGAATCAAGGATAGATGAAAAGCCACTGTAGTACGTGTTTCTACCTTGGATGATGGGGTACTTTGCACACTTACACTGCGTAACGGCTCTTTGCCTTGCTTGGACACATCCAGAATCACTACATGAGGGAGTGGGATACAACAAGTATGTCACAATTTGAAATGTCTCTGGCTGACGGTGATGGCCCTGATATATTTGTCATGCCTCTCAACCTCAGAGCAAGAAATCTGTCAAAAGCCATAAATAGAAGTGGGACAAAGGCCCAAAAATAAAGACAATTTTGAAATATTGCTCTTATAAACTTAGAAAGATAACAAAGGTCTTGCATTAGTATGAATTTTCTGAAGGGTATGAAATCTGAAACTCAAATGTCTGTCATTATTTTCTAACTTCAATCTTTAATGTTTTGCCACTAATTTTCCAGAAAAACACAATTTTATGAAAAATGGACCAAAAATATGATGTAAAAATATAAAATAGCCACACAATGCAGCTGTGAACCTGTCAAAAAAGGGACACTTGTTTAATATTAGTACTGTTAAGTTGAGCAGCTGACAAAATAAGAGAATCTACATGCATTTCTAAAATAAAAGCAATCTGTAACTCTGATCATTACAATTATTTATTAATTGTAATCCCTCCACGTGTCTTCCAAAATTATCATTTTTTGGAGGGATTATTAGGGGGAGAGCAACATTTTGTGCCAAAATCGTTGACAGTTGAGAGGCTTGGGTATACCTAATTCTATAAAGTGATTTAATTGTGCATACCTCTCAACCTCTTAACGCAGGAAATCTGGAGAAGGCCAAATATATTGGGGGAACAAACAAACAGTACTAAAATGAGACAAAAAAAAAAAAAAAAAAAAAAAAATCATTTTCTTCTGTGAAAATATGGATAGGAGGGTATATAGTTCACCGGGTGTGTTGTGTGGCAGAAAAAACTAAGGACGGACTTAGCTCTCACACCACACCGCTTCAAAATGAAGAGAAGTGATTACTTCATTCAGACTCAGTGAAAATATTCAGTAACAAAAAGTAGACAGAAATTTATTTTGAACATTTTACCAGTAAACAATGAAACAAAATGCATGCATCAATTGTTGGTCTTGAGAACTCATAGCCTTTGGCATTAAAAGCAAGTACACTACCTGTTGTGCTATTAACAATGTGAGTTGACTCAGCAAAAGCAGCACTAAGCTTCTCTTCAAGCTCTCAGCTCCTTGTAAAATCCACTCGACACTCAACTGTATCTCTCAACTGTGCAGCACAAGAAATCTGGAAAAAGCCAAAATTTATTTGGCAGGGAGATAAAAGCCCAAAAACAAGAGACATATTTTAAATATTGTTTGTATAATCTTGGAAATTGGCTAGAATAGCATATCACTATGCATTTCACTGCCAAGTCTTGAACCCAGGAACCTATGCACAACACTCAGAGCATCATACCACTATGCCATATAAACTACTTTGTGAAAGATATGAAGACTGAAACTTAAATGGCTGCCATTTAGTAAATTCAGTTCACCATAACGCTCAACCTCTTAGCACAAAACACCGGGACAAAGCCAATAATGGGGGAAATACAGCCCCCAAACATATTCAGTGAATTCAGTTTTCAGTTCTCACCATAGTTCTCACCCTCTTAGCACAAAAAACCTGGACAAAGCCAATAATAGGGACAATTTTCAAATATTGCTCTTATAAACTTAAAGAATTGCTAGAATAAAAGGTTTTGTGTAGTGTTACCATGTATTTTCTGAAGAATATGAAGTCTAACATGATTACCCCTGTAATGCAGCTAGGAGGAGTCCTCCCTGGAGGAAGCCTTGAAAAAGGCTCTACAGACCGGGAACTGCAGTACAGCCTTGAAAAAGGCTCCTAAGAGGTGCCCCCTGTAGTGGCCTCAGGGAGGGCTGTCGATAATCTAATCGTAGTAGCCTTGAGAAAGGCTGTGGATAATACAATTGTAGTAGCCTTGAGAAAGGCTGTGTGACCTTTTGTAAAGCCCACAAAAGTGAGGGCACTTGGGAAAACTGTGTGCCCAGGCTCCTGTGGGTGGTTGGCTCGTCCATAGAATACAAAGTAATGAGAAGCTAAAAGCTAAAAGCAGCACAAGGCAAACAAATCAATAGGAACATGAAAAACAAAAGACAGATTTAATCCTCAGCATAGCAGGTCATTTATTGTGGCAATAAAATACTATGTTTATATTATCCACAGCCTTTCTCAAGGCTACTAGGATTAGATTATCCATAGCCTTCCCCGAGGCCACTATAGGGGGCACCTCTTAGGAGCCTTTTTCAAGGCTGTACTGCAGTTCCCACTCTGTAGTGCCTTTTTCAAGGTTTCCACCAGGGAGGACTCCTCCTAGCTAAATTACAGAGGTAATCATGTTGGCATTTTTCCTCCTCTCACCAGGAGCCCTTTACCCCACTCCCCACAGACTACCTTACTTGGTTTTGCAAGAATATGAAGTCTGAAATTCAAATGCCTGTCATTTATTACAAAAATTCAGAAAACCACAGATTTTATGAGGAACAGAACAGATTCAGAACAAGCATATGAGGCAAAAATCTGCAGTGGTGGTGGGTAGGGAATTCATGCTCTTGCTACGTGTATCCAAGGTACAGGATTTGAGCCTGAATAACACACACACACACACACACACACACACACACACACACACACACACACACACACACACACACACACACACACATGCACACACACATGCACACACAGACTACCAGCAAGAAGGCTTGCTTCTGAATTACAACAGCAAACACACAATATTCACTACCAAGCCGCCAGTTCCCTTGCAGCAGTCAGTCCGAGAGTGTTGCTTCCAAAATATGCCTTGCAGAGCTTCCAAATTACAGCAGCAAAGTCCAAAGCTGCCAGATATTCCTTTGCAGCAGCAGTCAGTCATAGTGTGTGCATGCCGGGAGCCAGTCAGAGTGTGTCAAATGCAAGCTGGGAGTGCTGGGAGCCAATGTAGACTGCAGACATTGCAGTTTGTTCTTTCTCCTTGCAGTCCATGCAGTTTGTAACCACATAGACTAATGGGGCATCTACACTAATTGCATTCTTTTTGAAATCAAGACTGGTTAGATGGTAGTCAGGATAAGAAAGCACATAGGAAAGCACACATGCACAGGACTTAAAGCTACTTTTCTGTTCTTTTCATTTTACTGCTGGGGGCTGCAGTCCTGCAGTCCAATAGCATGAGCCGCCCTTGGGTCTAGGGTACTCTGGACTGGGAGGGGATACTATTACTCTGTACGAGTGTGTGTGTGTGTGTGTGTGTGTGTGTGTGTGTGTGTGTGTGTGTGTGTGTGTGTGTGTGTGTGTGTGTGTGTGTGTGTGTAACTGGGTATTGAAGATGTATGTGTGCATGTTTCTGCTAGAACACAGTCTCAGCAGATGATGCAACACAGTGATGAACTCATATTATTAAGTCCAGTGCATGCAAAGGAGAAGTGTGGGCATCTCATACACATTCCTACCCATGAAAGATCCCCCTGTTGAGAGGGTCACAAGTGCTGACAAACCTTTTCTAGAGGTACACATGTTGAGTGAATAAGGTCCATATTGTCTGATGCATGAGGTCCATGCCCTGCTGGACATCCATATCTGACCCTACTTACCTCCCAATGGATGGTTGGAGGGAGTTATGACCAGGACCTCCCTTGCTCAGGATGGCCCTCAACTCTGTAGACAGAAGTAGAATGGCCACAATGACATGTCTGGCACATGATCCGGGAGCACTGGAGGATCTGAATAGTGCAAGTTGCCTACAGTACATGTCCAATATGTCACACATATGGGAGACACAGTCACTCAGATCATCCTGCACACACTGTAAACACATACAATCTCAGCAAAGACTGAGGTGTTGGTAGCCTGTGTCCATAGAATGGCTCTGCACATTTGTTAAGTCAAAGACATTGAGAAAGCTAGTTTGTGGGGACCAGTACCCATAGCATCTATAGCCACCAGTGCACTGACTATCCTTCTACTTCCTCTTCTCAGAGGAGCTTGCAGAAGCCAAGGGGAAATGTGACACAGAGGAAGGCATCCCTTCCTGGCTAGACCTGTGTGTGACTCCCTGCCCTTCGTTGCCTACCTGTGTACCTGGAGTGCATTCCACAGGCACAGAGGCTATGTCCACAGACTATATAGGGACTCATTATCAAATTCAGACATCATTCAGTGGTATATCCATGGTGGAGGAGCTGAATAGTATGTTACCTGTGTAGACACCAAAACAAAAAACCCTTAGTAAGGCCTATCAGCAATAGTTTAATCACAATGAATGAAAGCTAAATTCTGCATGTAGTGGTAGAACATAATAAGAAAGACCTTCACTTATACAGTTGTTCGTCTACCTTGAAGCCTCAATGTTTCAGCCTAAAAAAGGAAACTTTATTTAGTGATGCATAGTACAGTACAGTGCACATTCACCCAGCATGCAGTAACCTAACACATCACAGATGCACACCGATTCTTGGAACTTGCTTCAGTTCTCCTCCAATATCCTGCAGCCCATAATGTGATACTTATGACTGATTCCCCATACAGAAAGGCAAGAAATTTCTTCATCTCAGTTAATGTGGGTTTGGCTGATATACTACCAACAAATGACCCAAGCTCTTGTGTCAGGGAGGCAGCATGCTCCTTATCAGCGTGGAAGGTGATCTGACATCTGAACTGCAAGTAGGCCCTTCTCTGGTTACTGATGGCATTGACATCATTAATCCCATCCTGCTAAGCATAATCACAAAATGACTGGTCAGGTTTATCATGGATGATTATCACTAACCATGTAGATGGTGGGCATGCAACAATATATTGTTCTCCACATGGGACAGCTTCCATTTATGAGGTTTTCATGTGCCAGGCATAATGCTGGATGAGGACAGAATAACTTACATAAGGATATGGATGTCAGTGCATTTCATAAACATAAACATTTAAAGTCTACTAACCACTGTGCTGCATGTAGCTGGTCACTGTTCGTACACCTTTGTAACACAGTCCCTATCCCAGTCTCCAAAAGGTAAAATGGTAGCCAATATACACACTATGTTCAGCCTGCAGGTGGCATCAGTGGGTAAGAGGCTTAATTCAAACAACTCTGTCAATTATCACCTGTGTGATGATTGCTTTTGGCTGATCTTACTTACGTCATGCCTTTGAGTGAATGAGGTTGTATCCATAGGTATCTTTATGTCTACAGACCAAATGCAACAAAAGGAACATAAACTGTCTCAATAAAGGTGCCTCACCCATTAGGAGACAGCTAAATCTGTCAGCTGAATGCTGTGCCATGCATCCAAAGTTATTCTGCATTTCTGTCCAACAGGGGTGTCACCAGGGCTGACCTTAGGCTAACTGAACTTATTTTGCCCAATAGGACCCTATTTCCTTGGGGGGTCTCTCACCAGACTATGATAAGGTCAATATGCCTTATGTGGAGAAAAGATTTAACAAAGAGACACTACAGAAAAGTGCAATACATTTTCCAACATGTAGTTTTGCCTCTGCAGAAGTTACAAGTCTTGTTAGTGGAACAGACTACATTTCCTGTAATGCACTGCACTTGTGGCTGTTGTTAGTTAAATCTGATTCTTTATGACTTTAAAGACTTGACCATTACTTCAGTAATGTTGTACATCTTCCTTAGCCTCTGTCATCCCTTATGTCTTCACTCCTAACATCAGTGTCTAAACTGGCACTAATGGCTTGTCCAGTATTATTAGCAACTGCACTTCATACCTGTTGCCTGGCTCACAGTGCTAGGTCTTCATGTTCTCATAGTAGTCAGTTGCTGTTGTTGAGTGTTTCCAGGGTTTTCAAACCAAGACTGAGATTGGATTAACCATCTGATTTTGTGTCCCACTCTGGTTATTAGGGTGGAAGGTATTAAGACCAGCTTTAATCTGTACTGATTGTTCTGTTTCCTTTTGCCTCTCTTCATTACTGACCATTCTACACATATATTAAAATGTTAAAATCTTCACTTTTCACTGTTCTTTATAGCACAAATGTGTGCAAACCCAGCAAGTTTGACATTACAATCACACGTAGAATATTGTGTGTGTAACACTTTATTAATTATATGTACTGATTAGACTACTTGTCATATGCTTTCAACTTTACGGTGGTCAAAAAAGTGCATTGTCTACAAAAGTGCACAGGTCCCACTGACTGTGTTACTTTTGATGGGTGTTCAGGGAGAAATTTTCAAACTTTTTACTGTCACTGAAACCTTTGGTCAGTTAATGTCATTCTGAAGATGTGTGTACAAATTTGTCACATTCCAATGCCTCTGCAACTTTTTCAAAGAAGTCTGTTAAGTTAAGAATTTATTTATTGATTTATTTATTTATTTGTTTATTTATTTTATATTTGTTGACCGGGCTAGTCTAGCTGGATACATACCCATTTTCAGTAGAGGCCCAGGGAGAAAAGCTCCAAGTATGAGATTACTCCATACAATAGTTAGAATAAAAAAAAACAAGCTTAAAATACATTATAAAGCAAAAAATGTTTGTAAAGAGAGTACAAGTAATTTGTGTGATCCAAGTTACAGAGTCATGGTATAGGTTTAAGCAGCAATCAAGCCATGAGTTTTCTGGTACAATCAGCACAAGTTTATACAATATTTGAAAAAGTAACAAATTGACATTCACTTAGTCAAAGAGAGAGAAAGAGAGTAGGCTGGAAAATATAAATAGTAGTAAAGAGTTAGCTTGTAATAATTAAAAGTGTGGTGGGGCAGTAGCCCAGGAGGCAGGGGAAAAGGGGAAGTGAAAGGAGGATAAGTAATGTTTAGTCAGGCATTGAGCAGGGACAAAGCCAATGTATTTTTAGGTGATCTTTGAGGTGTTTCTTAAAGAGTGGAGTAGATGAGAGAGAGAGGTTAGTGTTTTAGGAAGGTTGTTCCAGATTCTGCCCACGACATTGGTAAAGAGTCAGTCACCAGCTTTGTTGTTGGATTTATTGTTGGCAATTAGTAACTTGCTAGCTGAGCGTAGTGTTGTATGATTTTTATATGGGGAGATCAGGTTAGAGAGGATAGGAGTATTAGTAGGGTGGTACAGAATTTTTTGTGTGATCACAAGTTGATTGTATCGTAGTTGGTTTTGTAGTTCTAACCATTTGAGTTGTTTGAGGTTGAGACAGTGGTGGGTTCTATAGGGAGAGCCAGTGGCAAATCTGACTATATTATTATAGCTAGTTTCAAGCTTGGTAAGATTGTGCTTAGATAGATTGGTATAAATGGCAGAAGCATAGAATAGGGTAGAAGTAAGATGAGCCTGGGCAATGGTGGTTCTAGCCAGTTGTGTAAGGAATGGTTTGATTCTATACAGAGAGCCTAGTTTTTTATTGATAGTTTGAAGAGTATTATTGATATGGTCATCAAAGCTGAGGTTATGATCAATGGTTATGCCCAGAAGGCGTGCAGTAGGATCAGGGGAAATACAAGTTCCATTATAGGAGGTAATAGTGAAGTGGATCTGTGGAGATTTTTGGGTGGGAGTGAAGAGTAATAATTTGTTTTTTCTGGGGTTGAGGAGACATTGATCAGTAAACCACTTTTCAACAGAGTTAAATACAGTTTGAGTAAGGTTTGGAGAGAGGATGAGGACTTAGCAGTACAGATTAGAGTAGAGTCATCAGCGTATTGTATGCAAGTGGCTTGTGGAGCAACAGTGTAGAGATTGTTAATAAAAATAGAAAAAAGAAGAGGGCCTAGGATAGAGCCTTGAGGGACTCCAGTGTTCACAGGGAGGGGTGTGGAAAGATTATTGTCCCAGAGCACTGCTTGATGTTTGTTATCTAGATAGGATTAAAACCAAAGAATAGCTTGTGGGTCAAGAGATTGGGCTTTTAGAGTACTGATAAGTAAGCTATGGTTGACCATATCAAAAGCTTTTGATAGGTCTATAAATAGAGCAGATGAGAGAGAGTTATTGTTTCAATTCCTGTTAATACAGTCAGTAAAGCTTAGTAGGGCAGTAGTGGTGCTATGAAAGGGTCTAAAGCCATGCTGACTGTTAGCAAGTAAGTTGTTATGGAGCAGGTGTTGAAGTAGTTGATGGTGGATACATTTTTCCATTATTTTGGCTAATGGAGAGAGTAGAGCAATTGGTCGGTAGTTGGAAATGTCAGTGGATTTACCTCCTTTATGCAAAGGGATTATATGGGATACTTTCCATATGGAAGGGATGGTACCTTCTGTGATTGTTCTGTTTATAAGGATGGATATTGGATAACCTAAGGCTTTGGCAGCTACTTGAAGGTATTCTGCTGTAAGGTTATCAGCAGAAGGAGTACAAGGTTTGAGTTTCTGAAGGAGTTTACAGATAAAGGAAGTTGGAACAGGTTGTAAATGTAAGAAGGGAATTGAACTGTTTGTATTTTGTAAAGGAGAGGGGGTGGTGGGTGTTAGTGTTTTTGTTAAAGTTTGAATAGCTTCAGTGAAGCAGTTGTTAAAGGTATTGGCTATTTGCAAAGGGCTATCATGGGGAATAGAGTTTGGGGCTGGAGTTCTAGCCTGCCCTGGTTTGAGAAGAAAAGAGGATCTTCCTTTTACAAACCCATCTGGTTTGAGTACAAGGACTGCAGGGTAATAATATCTTTGTTTATGGGTTCTGTAGTGATGAGCTCCATCACTGTACAAATAAGTCTGGTAAGGCCTATTGGTTTGTAGTTGCCAAGATCAGTGGTGGGTTCACCCTTATAGAAGAGAATGACCACAGCTGCTCCCAACACTTCTGGTATAAAGACAGTTTCAAGGTTGTCAATGAAAAGATTTATTAGTAAGTTAGTGAGACAGTGCTTCATACTGACAAGAAAATAGTAAGGTCCATTGTCTAAATGGTGCCCATTGGACTTGATCTGATGTGATCTGTGGGGTGGGTACAGATATGATGTCATGCAGACAGAGTTTGGTGAAACAGGGGTGTAAAGTTTGAGTTAAATGTACCTGCTAGCATGTGTGTTATGTCCTCAGGCCAGGGGCTTAGTATGTGTTATTGTTATATATCAATTCAGTGTAATGTTAGATATTGTCCCTATGGTTTCTAACATAGTTGAAAAAGCATTTATGGCTGTCCTTTAGAGAGGTGGCGATGTTCGTTTCATTGCTATCCTTGGAGAATTTCATTTTTTGCCTAAATTCTTTATTTAATTTCTTAAGTCCATTTCTGGAATGTGAGGTATTCAGTTTATTTATCAGGACAAGGAGTTTTTTTTTTCCTTTTATTATATAGTCCATTTATGCTATGGTACTATCATAGGAATTTATTCCTAAAGTTAGTAATGTATTTGCACCAGATAGGGACTGCTGTCTGAATGTATCAATTTAGATCAAGATCAGTGGTGATGCAAATATCTGTATTGTTTAAGGTCAGGCTTCTAGCATTGAGCAGCACTACCTTTATATAGTCCTGACTGGACTAGGTAGGCAGCTGGAAGAGATTTAAATTGCCTATAAAAGCACTAAGGAGGCGGACAAATATTTGGCTAATATGTAAAAACCCTAAGGAGAGAAATGCTGGCTATCCCTGGCAAAACAGGTAGGACTGTCAATCATCTTCTTCCAAGTTGACAAACATTGAATGGCCCAGGAATAACACCACTAACAAAGCCATCAGGATAACTCCATATGCCCACAGATCAGTGGTGACACTCTGCATTGTCCAGAGCAGGGAGATTTCATGAATAACAGTCCCTCATTTTCTACATGGTATTCATCTCTATAGTCAGGCATAAGACACTCATGAGTCCCTGCCATTGTGGAGAACATATTATAGTTGCTATATTTTATTACATATATATTTCATGCTGAAACCAGTTCATTTTTTCTATATCTAACATTTCTTTTTTTATTGTGGGATAACTTTTCATTTTCTGATACTATAACAACTTAAGCATGCATTTGTGTAAGTAAATGAAAAGAGGTAAACCAAACAACTTTTGCATATACCTGCTCATTTCTATTTATTTTTCATTTATGCATGTTTACTGAGGTAATACACAGATCAGAATGGACTAGTTTCAGGCACAGCCAATCTGAATACAATATTAATTATACAGGAAAAAATTAAAAAATATTTACAAATATGAGCAGATAGTATTAACAATTGATATAAAACAGCCCTACAACTTTAAATTCTGACTGAGCTATTTCCTCAAAAATCTCCTATGAATTATTGAGCAGTAAGGCTGTCCGAGTAAACACCTGTGATCACAGACTGACGAGTCTGAACAGATAAAGGTGAGCTGCTCTTCCAGTGAATTAAACAACATATAGACCCATTTCAAATACATACCTCACAAGTGATTTCCTGGAGTATGTCTATCCAAAGAAATCTATAATTAAATGTCAAATACACTATGCCCAGTACATTTTTGCTACACCTCTAGCCAAATGAGATCTGTAATTGCAGAAAATATCACAGCATTTCTTTAGGGCAAAGAACTGGAAGCCCTTCCAAACCTCCAAATGAATTATACAGAATCCACAAGAAATAATATTGAATCATTTGTAAAGTTAATCGGTGTAAAAGATTTCATGCCATGAACAGCAGCAGCAGTGTGAGGAAAAAGTAGCAGCAGAAGCCAGAGAGATTCAAACTAAATCATGAACAGATGGATGTCGTTGGCAATCGAAAATACTGCATCAGAAGATAATCAATGCAGCATAATACGCAGCAGGCACTTAGCGTAAAAGGAAGTGTTGTTCAATGATCCGTGGTCACACAGTTTGTCACATCATAATCAAATGGGTGGACACTTTTACTAATAAAGACACACAAAGGACTGACCAGAAAGCTACAAATGTGTCCAGAAACAAAGAATGTAGGATCTATGCCTTATCATGAACATAAAAGTCTATGGAGTAATTCTGATTCTGTCAGTTGCTAGTGGTAGATATTACCTCTGAGACAACGGACTTTAAAATACAGACCTCCATCACTAATTGTTAACAGAAGAAGCATCCATAAATAACCATGCCTGAAATGCATGAAATTTTAAATCATTTAGCAAATTTTCAAAGCATATGCAGTTTGAACTATTTACTAAGAGTTGGAATTTGCAAAAAGTCACCCATAAGTGCAAAATTTATCATACAAAACTAACTTTTCAAAGCCTGATGATTAGTAATAAAGCTATTGCGATTTAGGTACATTTCCTTACATGGAAAAATATAAAAAATGTAAAAGTGTCAGTAAAAATTCATTTCTTTCTTATATGAAAGTAATATATTTTCACAAAAAATTGTTTTATAAGCCCAATCTCAAAGGCAAGCCCTTCTGACCTCAAAGATGCAACTATTAATTGCAATCAATATTGCAAGCATTTTACTGTCTATACACAAATAAAAATGGGTTTTAAACTTAAACGTCATTTAGGCTTACATATTGTTAGAAAAATAAGAGTGAATTGTATCAAAGTATGTTGCATGACATAAAGACGTAGAAACTTTGGAACAGTGAGTATATAAAAACACATATTTATTAATTTTTGATACCTACTTTATTCTTTTCAGCATTGTGGGAAAGTTGACGCCTATCTCACACAGCTTAAATCAATGGGCAATTAAGAGGATTACTACTTTAACTTACTGGCTTATCTCTAGAAGGAAACGTGAGACCCCATACACAAAACATATAGAGCTAACTGTGGCATGCAGACTCTGCACAGAAGACACTCCATCCAGGAAAGGAACAGGGAACCTATCACTCTGAAGCAGTAACACTAACCACTGTACCAAAGTGCCATCCAAAATAATAAACAAATATTGTACAAAAAAAAGTGCCTTATGTAAATATGAATGCATGTCTTCCTTTGAAACAAAAACATATACAAACTGGTTAGAAGATATTGATGTAGCATAGTAGGAAATTTCTGGTAAGGCAGATTTGCAGTACTGTTCAAAGGTTAGCTCCACACGTATTAATTTTCTGCTGACTGCTGTGAAAAAAAGGTTTAGATGCAAAAGTGTCAATAGTTGGATAGTTTATTAAATATGCAAACATTTAAATGCCTCTTTTTAGTAATGATACAAGTGTGTATAGTAGCACAGAACTCTTTTCACACTCATTGCTTCCTATCAACAGTTGCATTACCACATGTTGAAATAGAATTCTAAGGCCAGGATTCAGAAAAAGGCCCAGCCAAGAGCAGTAAGGCTGTGGCAAAAAGGGCCATTTAGCTCAACTGTGGAAACCAGAGATTCAGCGACACATTAGTCAGAATGAGGAAAGACTTCACAATTGGCTAATTTGTATGTTTCTGAACTGCTTAGTAATTACAGCAAGCACTAATGGGCCCATTTCGGCTGCCCTTGTGGTAATCACCACTGGCAGCCAATGTCTTGCATTAAGAGAGCCCCCTCACTTATTCCCCCACACATTCAAACCCACCCTCCAAAACACACACACACACACACACACACACACACACACACACACACACACACACACACACACACACACACACACACACATCTCCTGGATCCTCAATGGAACGGAAGTTTTTAAATTATAGAATGGCCCTGATTTCCCACTGCCCCTTGTAAATTACGATTGATTACAGTCATTCAATAATGCCAGACACTAGAATTTCATTCTTTTTATTGATCAGTGATGTATACAGATGCAAGACCTAGTGTTCTATAAACTATTACAGAAATATACAGAAAGGCTCCCTTGTGTCATCTAGTGTTCCCTCCACCAGCTTTGTCAGGAAATGTTGAAAACAGTCCCTGTACATAAGGGACTATTAAAGTCAGTCAGTAATACCAAACATTAAAAGTGTTACACTTTTCTATGTCCCTGAAACTCTATATGTGGATTATGTTATTTTAAAAAACATGTATATAGTATGAAAACCTTTTTATCTAACTTTTGATTTATGCTAGGATTAATGTTTGAACATTCTTGGAGTGTAGTTCCCCTTGCAGTATTGCAGGATTTGCTTTTTAGTCAAAGGAAATGTAGAAATACAGCAGTCACCCCACTCACAGACACACACACACACACACACACACACACACACACACACACACACACACACACACACACACACATACAAACATACATATATGTCGAATACAACCACCCTAAACTGAATACTCATATGGGCACACTCACCCACTCAACCCCACACATACACACACACACAAACACACACACACACACACACACACACACACACACACACTTACTCTACCTCTCCCCTAACTAACCACCCCCCTCACACACACACACACACACACACACACACACACACACACACACACACACACACACACACACACACACACACACACACACACACACACACACACACACACTGTGGCCATCCTTGTAGACACACACAACTTATACCATTCATACCTCTACATACACTTAGCCATGCAGCCACATACACTCACAACTCCCCCCCAAAAAATAAATACCTATCCACTAAGCTCCCTGGCACTTTATGTGATTTTTTTCCTAGTGAGCGTAAAGGGTGGCAATGAACTTTTGGCTAAGTTAACTATCGTGTCTGGCATTATGTATATAAGCAGCCAAGTGGATCATTAAATCACTTACTCTGGGCATTTCTCAGATAAAGCACATGGCTAAATAACATATGCTACTCCACCAGTATGCCTTATTGGCATTTCTGGTAGGCCAGAGAGACATCATCATGTGATGCTGCATGTCTTTATGATAAGCACTGCAGTAAGGCTGTCTCCGACTCAGAAGTGACTACTGCCAGCAGTATAAAGGGATTATACTGGCATTAATCTTTCTGAATCCCAGCCTATGTGTTCTAAGCAGATTATCAAAAGAAAAAAAAATTCTGTGTTGACTGGAAAACATTAACATGTTGAAAGTACCAAACAAGGCCTGCTGCACCTTCCCCTGTGGACTATTGTTTGGATTTGAGAAAACCCTAAGGTGCAGAGAATATTAAATCAGGACTTTCGTAGATTACATTATTAATGAATTAATAAACTCTATTCAAACCCAGTAGTGACGATACATTTATTTACAGGGACTCTAGAGATATTAAACTCAAACTTTAATAACTTGGCTGTGCACCATATGAAACTTCTGAACATTTTGTATGGGATTAGTAGCACTCAGTCTTCAGTATTTTGATAAAGTGGTAGAAATAAGACTGTTAAGATGCAGATGATGTTAATCAGTTACCAGCTATCTGTCTAAAACATTTTCTTTTATTCTTCCCTGTGCAGTTATTTGCTATCTAGTATAAGTGAAGTGGTTTTGTTTATTTAGTGATGAATGTTGTGATGATGTGAGATCTAAAGCTAGCTATGAAAACAGAATTGCAGCAGATAGTAAAGACAACCACAAGGCCTTCTATAGCTATGTAAAGAATCTCCATGGCAATACCCAGATTTGTTCTGAGCTACTGCACAATGGGATCACCTATACTGAGCCAACAGATATTGCAAATATACTGGCGCACAGATTTAGTGCTAACTTTACCCCTCTCTCCCCCTCCAAAGGACCAATCACAATACCAGTAGATTACCAGGTGCCCAGTATTACTGCTGCACAGTTTAAAACAGCACTGTCCAAGGCCAAGAATATAGCTTCTATGGGACCTGACAGTATCCCTGGCTGTGTTCTACATGAACTACAGAGTGAATTGGCACCTCACCTGTGTGCCCTGTTCAAGCACAGCCTCACCTCTGGCTTTGTCCCTACCGAATGGATCACTGCTACAGTCAACCCTCTCCACAAAGGATGAGCAACTACAGACTATGGGAACTACTGCCCCATTAGCCTGATGAGTCTGATATGCAAAGCTATGGAACACATCATCATGGACCTAATAAACAAGGATATAGGGAATCTCCAAACTCTGGATCCTACACAATTTGGTTTTGTGAAGGGTAGATCATGCCTGCTCAACTTGGTTGACTTTTTTGAGTCAGTCACCAGAGCTGCGGATGAAGGTAAGGTAGTTCATACAGCCTACCTTGATCTGGCTAAGGCCTTTGATACCATCCCCCACTCAGGAATCATAGAAAAACTAACTAAGCTAGGCATCAACTTTTATATCACTAGGTGGGTTGCAAACTGGCTCACAGATAGAACCCACAGTGTGAAAGTAGCTGACTCCAAGTCAGACTGCCAACCAGTCATGAGTGGAGTCCCACAGGGTTCTGTCCTGGGTCCTCTCCAGTTTGGTATCTACTTCGCCGAAGTCCAGGCCAACACAAAGGGACTCTGGCTGACAAAGTTCACAGATGACTGCAAGTTGTGAGCTATTATTAACTCCCCAGGTGATGCTGGCAACCTACAGAAAGGCCTCAATGAGACCAAGGACTGGTGTCAGAACCATGGCCTTAAGCTCAATGCCAAAAAATGTGTCTTCATCCCCTTTGGGAAAAACCTGGTTCACTTAAATTACCACATTGATGGTAGCCCACTGAACACAGAAGGCATTATAAGAGATCTGGGAACACAGGTTGACAGCAACCTCTCTTTTGACCACCACATTGCCACTGTGGTCAGAAAGTCCTTCTATGTGGCACATCTCATTACTAAGGGTTTTGCATCTAGGAAGAAAGAGGTCATTGTCTCCCTCTACTCTTCCCTCATTATGCCAGTCATCGAGTACAATGCCCCATTTGGCATGTATCTCACTAGACACCTGCAACAACTGGAGAGGCTGCAAAAGTACCTCACAAAGAGGATCCTAGGCCTTAAACACTTGTCCTATATGGACAATCTCAAAAAACGTCAACTATTCTCTGTCTCATATTGCCTACTTAGAAGTGATCTCTGCTTGACTTACAAAGCCATGTCTGACTCAACTCAGTTAGAAATGCTACATCTAAAGAAATCCCAATCCCTCCGCACCACACGCACCAGAGACCTCAACCTCATTACCACAATCAACAGAACATGCTGGAGGGACAGGATCATAACTCAGAGACTGCCCATGCTATGGAATAGACTTCCCATACATGTCAAGCAGAGCACCTCACTGGCCCTCTTTAAGAGAAATCTTGATGAGTGGATGGGAAACAGAAAATTCACCCCAGGATCACTCCAGTGGCTCTTCTCGACAGAGACACTAGGAACTAAGGTTGAGTGGCACAATGCCAGGGTAATCCTATGGGCTAGGCTTGTAAAGACTCCAGGGCCATTAGCCTAGTACACACCTATGAACCTATGAACTTATATTGCCAGCTATGCCAGGAAAAGTAGGGCAGTGGATGTGTAACATATGCCAGTGTAGCTAGCTGGAGTTTTGTAAAGATTATATGTCACTTGTATATCAAACTGATTTGTACAGGTGCTTGTGCTGAAAATGTATTTTTAAAGCTGGTTGTGTTAAAAATGTACCAACGGTGGTTCCTGTTGAACAGAAAAGAAATACACCTGCATAACAGACTGTATTATAACTGTTAAAATGAATATATTGTAACAGAGGATACTGGAAAAGAAGAGGTTAATCACAGTCCAGCTAACTTTGAAAATAGCCTCAAATTAAATTGCCTGGTTTAGGCCATAAAGATTATATCTTACAGTTCTGATTGCAGCCAGAGACAAAATGTCTGTGAAAACCAGGACTAGGAATCCTACTGCATTGTCCTTATGGGTGAACAAATTGCTACCCTGGAAGGGTGGAAGTTTTGAAATGGTTTTATAGTTTCCAGATGGTATAACACATCTTAGCAAAGCTCCATGTGTGTGTATGGTAACACATATGTGCTAGATTCTGGTTCAGTTTCTAGTAAAGGGGGTAGTGTGGGAACCAGAGTCAGATGATCAGATGTATGTGATGTCATTCTGTAATCCAACACTGAAATGATGTTTTAATAATAAATGAGACAGAAGTCTCAGGGCAGTCTTTTTTTGAAAGGCTCATCCAGACTCTGCTACACTTTGCTGTGAAGCAAAGGTTAGTTTGCTGTTATTTTTTGTATTTCTGTATTGCCTTTCTATATTTTGAATACTGTAGTTTGTTTTCTTTACCTTGTGTTTTGCTTGCATTCTGTTTTAACAGCATATTAAAACTTCAAAAGAGACCACAGCTCTCTCTGTTCTGAGTCAGGCAGAAATAAGAACTGATTAATTAAGGACTCATTCATAAGACAGAAGAGGTCACTTAAGGTTAATCACTTGTTAACAGAGGGGGTGGAGCTAGAAACTAAAATTTCTATTTAAGGAGTAAACTAAAACATATCAGAGCTTTACCAGAAAGGCTCATCCAGACTCTGCTACACTTTGCTGTGAATGAAAGGTTAGTTTGCTGTTATTTTTTGTATTTCTGTATTGCCTTTCTATATTTTGAATACTGTAGTTTGTTTTCTTTACCTTGTGTTTTGCTTGCATTCTCTTTTAACAGCATATTAAAACTTCAAAAGAGACCACAGCTCTCTCTGTTCTGAGTCAGGCAGAAATAAGAACTGATTAATTAAGGACTCATTCATAAGACAGAAGAGGTCACTTAAGGTTAATCACTTGTTAACAGAGGGGTGGAGCTAGGAACTAAAATTTCTATTTAAGGAGTAAACTAAAACATTTCAGAGCTTTACCAGAAAGGCTCATCCAGACTCTGCTACACTTTGCTGTGAAGGAAAGGTTAGTTTGCTGTTATTTTTTGTATTTCTGTATTGCCTTTCTATATTTTGAATACTGTAGTTTGTTTTCTTTACCTTGTGTTTTGCTTGCATTCTGTTTTAACAGCATATTAAAACTTCAAAAGAGACCACAGCTCTCTCTGTTCTGAGTCAGGCAGAATACCACTGTCTTTCTAGTTGCCCGCCTCTTATGTTAATCTGACCATATATCTCATTTCTCTCTACTTTCACTGGCTTATGTGAGTAATCACAAAACCATCACTTTTGAAATCCCACCCCTTCAATTATTTAAATTTATTGGCCATCCTACAGTATTTCATAGTATCAAAATACAAAAGTAACCACCCCTTTCAGTCCATCTTGCTGTTTTAAAAATAGTAACTCTCCACTAAACCTTAACTTTTTAAACAGGTAAAACTCAAGTTACCTACTTTCATATCTAACTTCTCTAGTGCACACTGCAGAGTGCATTCTTTTCAATCTTACCTTTAAGCATCCCTGTTACTAGCACTTTCTCTAATACCTAAAAGATCATCTCTACTTGACTCCAAGTAGACTTTTCTCTATCTGTTAAACCTAGCACTTGCTCCTACAGTACTTATTACCTTGATACGGCACTCTTATAGATAGCACCCCAAAAGGCAAACCCCCATTTCTCGGTCACCCATGTCCCCGGAATCTCTTTTAAAGTTTTTTGTCTAGTCCTTCTAGCATGTCGAGGATCAGTTGCTAGTGTCCTCTCCTGCTCAGCTGGTGAACCTGGGAATATTGAGGCAATGTTAAAATTGCCTCATGTACACAGACAACCCTCTCCTCCTCCCACAAAACACAAATACATGCGAGAGATGCAACTATACGGCCAAACTGGAGGCTGAGCTCTCTCAACATAGGACTGGCAAGACCAGTCAGGAGGAGAAGGTTACCACACACACTATAGACCCAGTCTCACATAGTACCATCACAACCTCAAATCATACACATAAACACACAAAGACATACTCAGCGGCTCTGATCAAAAATCTACCAAAACAGCAGAGGCCACCAAAGCAGACACCCAAACAACCACCACCTCAGAACACAACACCTGCAACACATAGACCTCACAGTCAGAGTGTCAAACAGTCACAGCCCTTAAGGCCAAACACAATGCCAGACACACTAGTCATTGGTGACTCCATAGTCAGACACACTGACGTCCCGCTCACCAGACTGAGTAAGGAGAAGGTCACAGTAAGCTGCCTGTCGGGTGCTAGAATCCGCCACATAACGCAAGCACTCAGGTCTCTCAACAGCAGGTACAAATATGACTCAGTCATTGTCCATGCTGGTGTAAACGACCTGAGACGTACCTCCTTGGACTACATGAAAAGAGACATTGAGGAGCTCTCTGATTATGTAGCCCAGGCAGGTATGACCCTGACCTTGAGCAGTATCCTACCTTCACCAAGAATGATGCCACAATACAGAAATAAGATGATCAGCTTTAACAATTGGCTTAAACTCTGGTGTCATTCAAAGGGGATCCAATGTCTGTCTGCCTGGGATGACATGCTGGACAAGCCACGCTGCTTCAAGGGACGGCTTGCACCTGTCACCCTGGGATTCGGATATTGGCAAAGGCTCTTGCCACCCCATAGTGCCTTTTTAGGCAAGGCTCAAATTCTAAACCTACCACCCTAGAACACAAAAAGGAAAAAACTAAGGGTAATGCTGCTCAATGCCAGAAGTCTAAATCTCAAAATGCACGCACTCGAGGCCCTTCTCAGTATGGAGAACATCGATGTCTGTGCAGTGACAGAAACCTGGTTCAAGGCTCCTGAGAGCACCCCAGCACTATCAGGTTTTACCTCTTATCATGCGTTCCGGCCCCAAAATCCGGACAATACCAAGAAAGGAGGGGGGGTATCCATATTCATCAAAGACACCCACACCTCAAGACTGGTGGCAACGCACGATGCATCGGAGACCATCCAGGTGCAATTAACCATAGGCAAGACTGCTCTGCAAATTGTAGCATGTTACAGGCCACCCTCACAAACTCAGGAACCTCACATGGCCTTCCTGAAAACACTAGAGGGGATAAATGTATCACCAAACACCATCATACTAGGTGACTTCAGTTACCCTAATATAGACTGGGAACACTACTCAAGCCCAAACACCCTAGCCCAAAAGTTCCTGGAATTCATAAACTCAAATGCCATGGAACAACTAGTCACCATCCCCACAAGAGGAGAAAACATACTTGATCTCATCATCATGAACATGGGAGCACAATGTTCAACACCGGAAGTATACCCCTCACTGGTGAGATCAGATCACAAACTAATCTCGCTGGAGGTCCTCATCCCACCCCCACCTGAAATAAAAAAGACCACAGTAAAGAACTTCTCGAAAGCCGACTTCACACTTCTAAAGACTAGTGTGGTCTCCTTTAAGGCCCCGAGGCAGGAAAACAGTACTCAAGCCGCTGAATCACTTACAGATGCCTTCTACCAGCACCTGCAGGACTGCATGGATAAGGCAATCCCAAGCAAAACAAAGACTCTTTGTACCAAAGGCAAGCGTCCAGTCTGGTGGACCCCAGCCATAAACAAACTCTACAACAAAAGGAGGAAGCTACTACAAGATAGAGCAAAATCCTTAAAAGGTAAGACACCCTTGATCACTATAAGTAAAAACTAAGAGCTCTCATAAAATCATCCAAAGCAAATTTTGAGAGAAAAATAGCTAAAGACTCAAAAGACAATCATAAGGCCTTCTTTAGCTATGTTAGAAACCTGGGAGGAAACTCCCAGATATGCTCAGAACTAGTTCAAAATGATGTGAAGATTACTGATCCTACTGACATTGCCAACATACTGGCTGACAGGTTCAGTGCAAACTCTCCCCCAAAAGGAGAGATATCTATGCCAGGCCATTGCCGCCCCCCAAACATCTCCAACGCCCAAGTGAGAACTGCTCTCTCCAAAGCAAAAAACACAGCATCCATGGGACCTGATGGTGTCCCCGGCTGTGTGCTCCACAAACTCAATGAGGAATTAAACCCACAGCTAGGACAGCTGTTTAATCATAGTCTTACCTCTGGATACGCACCCAGGAGTGGCGCACTGCAACTGTGGTCCCACTTCACAAAGGCGGTGCCTCCACCGACCCTGGAAATTACCGCCCATTAGCTTAACAAGCCTTATCTGCAAAGCCATGGAGAGGATCATAATGGACCTCATAAATAAAGACATAGGGAATTTGCAGACTTTGGATCCATCCCAGTTTGGCTTTGTCAAAGGCAGATCATGCCTTCTAAACTTGGTTGACTTTTGAAACAGTCACCAAAGCCATTGATGAGGGAAAGGCAGTCCATACAGCCTACCTCGATCTGGCGAAGGCCTTCGATACAATACCCCACTCGGGTATCATTGAAAAACTCATCAGCTTAAATGTTAACCCATACATCATAAGATGGGTTGCAAACTGGCTGAGTGACAGAACCCACAGGGTCAGAGTTGCTGGCGCCATGTCAGACTCAAAGCCTGTCACAAGTGGTGTACCACAGGGCTCAGTCCTGGGCCCACTCTTGTTTGGCATCTACTTTTCCAAGTACAAGCAAACACAGGAGGGTTATGGCTGACAAAGTTTGCAGATGACTGCAAACTGGGCCATAGTAGAAAACACATCTGACACAGATATCCTTCAGAAGGGTCTCACAGAAACGGATAACTGGTGCCAGAGCCATGGCCTAAAGTTAAATGCCAAAAATGCATAGTCATACCCTTCGGGAAAAACAAGGTTACCCCTAGCTACCAAATAGGTGGCAATCCACTGAGCACAGAAGAAGTTATCAGGGACCTGGGGACCCAGGTTGATAGTAGTCTGTCATTCGACACCCATGTAGCTAAAGTAGTTAGGAAGACCTTCTACATTGCCCACCTTATCATGAAGGGATTCTCATCTAGATCAAGGGAGGTCATAGTCTCCCTATACTCATCACTCATCAGACCAATGATTGAGTACAATGCCCCATTCGGAATGTATCTGACCCGACACTTGCAGCAGCTGGAGAGGCCACAAAAGTTCCTCACCAAAAGGATAAAGGGTCTCAAACATCTGTCCTATGCTGCCCGACTGAAAGAACTCCAGCTCTATTCAGTCGCCACCGCTTGCTCAGAGGTGACCTTTGCCTAACATACAAGGCCATGTCAAACCCAGATTTGATAAATATGCTTCACCTCAAAAAATCTAGATCTGTCAGAGCCACAAGGGCTTAAACCTCGACACGGCTATTAATAGGACGTGCTGGAGGGATAGATTCATCACCCAAAGACTCCCTATGCTGTGGAATAAAATCCCGGTATATGTGAGGCAGAGCACCTCGCTGGCCTTGTTCAAGAGAAATCTTGACCAATGGATGGGAGATCGCAGATATACCCCAGGGATTACCTCAGTGTCACTGCTCAACAGAGGCACAGCAAAATAATGGGTATAGTTCCCCATACTAAAGGGGTGGCGTAAGCCACAATACTATGGGCTAGGCTTGTAAATGCCCTCGGGCAGATAGCCTAGTATGAACCTATGAACCTATGACAAGGAAGGATCACTTACCCACTTCATCTTGCCTTGCTTTAGTAAGTAACCAGGGAACAGTAATTCTTTAGATCAGACAGGAAAATATAGTGAGAATAGTTAAGTACTGTTTTCCTGCATCTGTGTGCATTTATCCATCTGTGTTATTTTAATATTTCCTGTGGCTATAGATAGTTAGCATTTTTATGTTCTTTTATTATTTATTATTAAATATATATAAACTTTTCATTGTGGTTCTTTCTTTTAGAGAATGTTTTAACCTTTACTTATATTTATTTGGTGGCATTGTGGCCTCTCCTGAAAGTCTTGCTGTTTGGTCAACATTACCATTGGTATTAGTATTAATTTCTCTCAGTGTAATTGGGTACCTTTATAAGAGCCTTAGAGTAGATTGTTGGTGGCAATGAAACTGCCTTATAGTTTGAGCATAGCTTGTAAATCTGAGCCAGCCTTTCTCAAGTGTGTGTGTGTGTGTGTGTGTGTGTGTGTGTGTGTGTGTGTGTGTGTGTGTGTGTGTGTGTGTGTGTGAAAAATCAAATCTCAAAGAGTATGTTTGTCATCTGCTTGGATCAGAGACACAGAAAACTGGTTAAACAGAGAAGGCGGTGGAGGACTTGGCTTGGAACACATGGCGTAGGCCTCAACTCTACAGCTGTGTCAATGGGCAGTCTTATTTGGGGGAAACCCAGCCCCAGTACTGAGTGTGCTCCCTGTGTGCTCTTAGGGGAAACTGTGCTTGGTGCAGAGAGCTGCATCTGGAAATACTGTGTGTATCTATTTTTGTTCCAAGTGAACGTCCCTCACCAGTGTCTGTGGTGAAGAGTGAGACTCCTTGATCATGGGCCAGAGAAGGGACATCAAAAAAGTGACCAGTGTCATATTTATTACTTTATAAGGGTTGCTGTTGTCATCCACTATAATTTCATTGATGCCTCATTGGACTTTCTTGTGGCTGCATATACAATAAAAGCAAGAAAAGAGTCCTGCCATTAGAGAGGTATCAGTAGCCTCTCTTTTGAAACATTTTCTGTGTGTGTGTTTGAAAAATAGTGTTGGCTATGTCTCAATTATTATTGGTAGAATTCTATGGAGATCACTGGGCTCAGACCAAGGTGGGAGAAACCTGGGAGGTACTGATTATAACTCAGTTTTGAAGCTGTACAGTGTAATGTTTATTTAAGTGTTGCAGATATTGGGTATAACCTTAGGCACTAGTGTGCATTTGCTGTAATCTCCTAAGGCTAATCAGTCCTCAGATACTTATGTGGTGGTCTGTGGTATGAATCATGTGACTATAACCCCTTATCAATACATATAAATTGGTGCCAGCAATGCATAATTCAACTCCCATGGCTTTGACCCTGACAACTACTAACAAACCATTCCACATAAAATAAGTAAACTGAATCACAGAAAGAAAACAAACAATGCACTTGTTTCATGCTATAAAAAAGAATAGAAGTACTATAGAGTTAGGTAACATGTTTGCAAATATTTGTGAATGCTCACCACAAATCCCACAATAATTCATAATAATGCCATGAACAATCATGTAAAATAATGAAAAGTAAAATATAGTGATGGAATACCAAAACTTGCAAACAGTACTACATTGCAAGAGACATAATACCTAAAATATGGGCCACAAAAATAGTGGGAGTGCCAGATACATTATATGGGGTTTACAGGTCTTCTTAATGCAATCAGTATAGAATTTCCTATAACCTGACTTACCTATAACACTGCCCACAATCCCATATGACTGCCACTTACTACAAGAGGACACAAAAACATTATATAACACTTTTTTCAAAGAAGGTGTTCCACTGCCCAGCACTGATTTCCCCCTGATATCTGTCTATGTACTACCTATAAGATTGCACAAACTCAGATAAAGGGAAATATACTTTTCCTTTCTTTTGAGTGTGTGCAATTTCAGAGTTAGTATATTCATACATCATGGGTGTGGGAGCAGGGAGGCTCAACCTCCTATTACATACACATTACAGTTATCTTGTTTTTTCTCTTTCAGAATAGCTTCCAACATAAAGCATTTCCTTTATTTATTTATCCTTGTTGACCAAGTTAGTCCCACAAGGCCATACCTCTCAACCTCTTAGAGTAAGAAATCCGGGCAAAGCCATAAAAAAGTGGTACAAATAGGGACAATTTTTAAATATTGCTCATACAAACTTAGAAAGTTGATAGAATAAGAGATTTTGCATTAGCATGAATTTTATGAAGGGTATGGAGTTTAAAACTCAAACATCTGTCATTATTTTCTAACTTCAATCTTTAATGATTTGCCACTAATTTGCCAGAAAGCCACAATTTTATGAAAAACGGACCAAAAATATAAGGCAAAAATATAGACATTTTGCAAAAACCTCTACAGTTGAGAGGTATGCACAAGGCTACTATCTCTTTTCAGGGGAAACCCAAGAGAGTATTTATACTGTTAGGGGACATTTGGCCAGGGCAACCGGGAACAACTTCTTCTCTTCTTGATAGGTGCCATAGGATTTTTTACATCCACCTGAACTACTTCCAACTCAAGAAGCAGATGGAGCTTCAGTTTACTGTCTTATCTGAAGGACAATACAGTCTGGAGTGTAGCACCCCCTTATGCTGCACTACAGTTTTAGCAATCAATCCTTCTGGAGTTGGAATAGAACCCACAGTCTTCTTCACCAAAGGCCAGGGTGCTAACCCTTGTATCAATGACATTGCCTTTAGCCACTTAACATCTTTCTTAGTAAAATGCTTTACTCTAACTTAATATGTGTTACTTATTTTGTGTGAGATAGCTAAATTTGTTTTAACTTATGCATCTATCCTTAAAAATGTAATAACCGCATGTTGCACAATTATCATCAGATAAATATTGTAATTTCATATTATATTTATGTGTCCTATGACTTACACGGTTTAAAATGTTTTACTCCCTCTGCAGCTATGACATAATGTGAAAGTGAACTAAAGTTTTTTTTCTGTATTTTTGTCATTTTTCTATTTCAGGTGAGTACATTATCAGCAAAAATGATTTTGTAGTCTAGCCTACTTAAGTGTTAAAGATAAGTAAGTAAGTAAACAAATACATAAATAAACCCCATAAGGAACATTAAACACTGATGCATTGAAGTATGTCTGCATGCCAAATTTAAGGCAATTTGCCACATGCTGGTGGTTCTGGTGCTTCTTATACTGCCCAGTGTTATGCAGGCATCATTCAGGATGATACAGTTAAACAGTTTTCAGCTGATGATTGACAGTTACATAACAGATGAAAAAGTTAAGTTCAACTACTTTGTAGGTTGCAAAAACCTTTAATTGTAGCTGTCAATCACAAGTATCAAAACTGGCACTAATCCATAGCTTTGTAACTTAATAGTGTGTCTTGGCAGGTATGTTACCTATTCTCCTTACATTACTCATGTTTTCTGAAATATGACATCCGGCAGTTTCCCGGCCTTTAGTAGGCATGGGCAGGAGGACATACTGTAACACTGCATGTGATATTGGGAGGAAGACTGCACCCTATGAGCTAAGGTCATTGGTGGAATCCTTAAATCACAGTAATGTAGTTTTAACAGTAAGATAGGCTGTAGTGTCATCATTGGTTGTAGGTTTCTTCAGCTCAGGAGAGGAGTTCTCACCAAATAAAACAAATAGCAGCAGAGGATGATACAATATATTCCTTATTACAGTTGAAACACCTGTAGAAGTAAATACCCTGCCAGCAAAGAACATCATCAGTAACTTAAAATGGAATATCATAACTTGTAGAGGGAAGAAAGAAGTCATAGCAAAAGCACTGCAAATAACTTACAAGGCAATGTAGACAGCATATGCTTACTGAGACAATGAGCACTTGTGCTCTTATTATTTCCTAAGCTACGGACATGATTCAATGAAACATTGAGCATCTGAAACACATCCTGTCAATGACAACACAGTTCAACATTTGGATTGAAAAGTGAGTGACTGAAGAAATGAATAATTGGGCTCCCTCTGTCACTAACATCAGACTATCACATCTGGGCGGAATCATCGAAATGTCAGAGTAAATGAGTGAGACAGTCTGTCTTGGATTATGGACAATGAAAGCAAGATTATTATATAAGTATGGCACTCTGCCATGAATGAGACCTTAGGTCATTGTCTACACTGATTATGAACTATCATACTCCACAATCACACAACTAAAACTAAGTAAGTTGTCACCTTGCATGAGTGAGAGCCCACGCATCGCCAGGTTGTGCTGATTCAATAGGCCATCTATCACCAGTCTATGCTTAGGGATTAGACCAGACATAGCCAGACTATGCTGACTGATTAGACCAGATATAGCCAGACTATGCTGATTGATTAGGCCAGACATAGCAAACTGTGCTGATTGATTAGGCCACACATAGCCAGACTGTGCTGATTGATTAGGCCATGGAATGCCAGTTGTGCTGACTAATTAAGCCATGCATCGCCAGAATGTGGGTGACTGATTAGACCATTCATCCCCAGGCTGTGCTCACTAATTAGGCCATGCATTGTCCAGCTGTGCTGATTGATTAGGCCATGCATCAGCAGCATATGCTGACTGATTAGGCCAGGCATTGCCAGACTGTGTTGACTAATTAGGCAATGCATCCCCAGCATGTGCTGACTGATTAGGCCAGGTATTGGCATACTGCATTGACTGTAAGACCATGCATCACCAGGCTGTACTGTCTGAATAGAGCACACATTGCCAAACTATACTGACTGCTTAGGCCATGCATCACCAGTCTGTGATTACTTGTCTGAGTTCGCAGACAGTTTAATGCACTTAACTGATGGAATCCCATGTCCCATGACCCCTCGCAGTCTTGCTTCTACACACTGATAAGCAAGCACCCAATGGACTTTACAAATGCATTGCTGAAACTAATGGAATGTCTCACAGTGCTGAACATCCACATTGTAAGTAGGGTGGCCACCTTTTCAAATGTCCAAAGTGGGACATTTTGGTACAAACGTCAGATTTTGCAGGGCAAAACATACCCACGGCCAGTACATAGATCAGAACTTCACTTTTTGGCCTACATAAAAGCTTATTCTTGAAGCATTTTAGTTGCTTATTCTGTCTCTTATCACATTTAGGTGTTTCAGATACAGAATAACTACTTTATGCAACTATTACATAAAATACAGGAAATATGTTTGTCCTAAAATCTCAGGACATTTGCCATTTTTTCGATTTCTTTGCAGGACACAACTGCCCAAAAAGGGACTGTCCCTCACAAAGTGGGACAGGTGGTAACCCTAATTGTAAGCCTATTACATACTGAGTTTATGGCACAGAATATAGAAAGCACCACCCATGCAACTATAAGTGGTCAGTTCTCAATGCTTCTCATTGTCAACAGGCTTATGATTTCAAAGGCCTCTACTTTGGGTGTTCTGAGGCACTACATCAAATACAAAGCTGTACATGGTACTAGGACAAGTATACAAAAGGTGCAGATGGCCACTAATCCATGAAGGATAATCCACCAGACCAACCTTCTGTACTGAGTATAACACAGTATAGAATCATTTTTGTGCATTGGTTATAAATTACTTATAATAAATATGCCTGTACATTTTTCTTTTGTCTTGTACTCATTTATTCAGTGATTAATCCTCCAAAGCATTTCTGAAGTTCTTCTGTGAGGGAGAATGTACAACAGTATGCAAAGACATTTAAATGTACTGTCCTTTTTATGAAACTAGCAATCTTGCAATTCAAGTATAAAATGTGTACATAAATATGCATAAAGTAGCTTTCGTGCCTGGGTTTCCAATATTTATGGATCATTTATCTGCATTGCTTTATGTGTTCTTATGTATCACTTTCATAGCTGCAAAAATGCGATGCATAAAATTCCCATGTCAGTGCATTTCTCTTTAAAATCTACTGGTTATACATTAAAGTACAAGAAGTGTCATTACATTATAAAAACAAATTCATATAAAAATATATCATAGAGAATGCATTCACATTATGAGAATGGATTAACCACGATACCAATTTCATTTCCTTTTTATGTTCATACTTCATTGTAGTATAGGAATCAACAATTATCCCTAAATAAATAAAAAAGGTTTAATAAAAAAGAAATGCAGAAGTAAGGTACATTATGTTTATTTATATACACATTTTTGACAGCTACATAAAAATTATATTTATACATTTTCCCACATAATGTTATGTTTAGCCATAATTGAAATGTGCGGCTGCGCAGAATGCCTAATCACACTGTTCACTGATATAAGAATGAGGATAAGATGGTCATTACTGTACAGTATAAATTGGACTTATATAAAAATAAAAAGTATTATTCATTTTATTAACTGTAGACTCTGTTCACCAAGCACTGTCTGAACGTAAACCATTGTTATGGGATCTGCTACCATTTATTTCAATAATTATTTACATGCCATAAACCTTAGAAGAATATCTAGTATGCTTGTCTTAAAAACAATCATTAAATCTGCAAAGGGTTTAATTACTGATGCAGAGAAAGAGTACTGTGTGAGGATACGGCCTTCAAAGCAGACTATGTATATGCATGTGTTTATGAATGTGAGAGCTGTGTGCTGTGTGCATGCAAGCCTCACCTTTCACCAGTTCAGTCGACTGGATGAGGCTTTATACAAGGGCTCCATCTGCCTGAGCTGGTGATAGCTCAGGTGGGTATAAATAATCCCACAGCACCTGTGGAAAAGGGTAGAGGAAATTCCCCAGTGTCCTGGCCAGATTTGCTCTAGTCAGTATGAATACCACTTTGGGTCTCCCCCCTGAAAAAGAGGCCATTGGCCTAGTGGGAGTAACCTAGTTAACAAAGTGCAAATAAATAAATAAAATAAATAAACAGTCAGAATCAGTGCAGTACCCATGCAGTTCCTTGACAGCATGGTGTTTGCTGTAGCCCCACACTAATGCTTCACTGCATGCAAGACATGTTGCATCATGAGGTCATGGTTTCTTACATGTTTTGCAATGAAGTCAGTCAAGAATCTTACACAGGTGCATACCCAGGAGCGGCCTTAGATCAACTTGTGCCCTAGACAAAAGGGCTCCACAGCACCCCCCACCACACCACCTGGTGCTCCCATCCTGGTCTACCTACACCAAATTAATACTGTAAAAGTGCCCCTGCTAGAGCGGCGCCCTAGGCGGCTGCCTAGTTGACCTATGCCTAAGGCCGGCTATGTACATACCTACCTGTTCTAGTTATAAAGCTGTAACAGTGTTGCTGTGGTGTATGTTTCAGTCATGCACTCTTTTAACATGTGACTTATTTGAAATTATGTTTAGGGTAACTTGTTATTGCACTGAATATAATGAATGCTACAGATGTGCTGCTTTACATATCACATGGTATGTTTAATACTAGTCATCATGCCTCAAGGACATGTCTTGCAATAACTGCCCTTGCAACAAGCAGACCCAGCCCTGCAGTTGCCCTCTATCTTATTTCACAAGGTGCACATGTGTACTGAATGGCTATAACACTTTGGCCTCTGTGCTTTTGATCACTAAGCCCTCTCTGTTCAAGGTCATATTGAATAATGTAAAATAAGCTGTAAATATTCCTTCTATCTTATTGCAGATGTTCCATAGGGTACACACTAAGCAGTCTAAAGGGCAGTACTTTATCCCCACCATGCTAATCTGGCTGCATACCTCATTGCTCTGTATCCATGTATAGACACACAGCATCACATCAGTACACCTTTCAACTGTGGAAGGTAAACTATAGGGTACATAACCTGGCATGAACTTTGTTAGGCCAAACTGTATAACACTGTATGCTCTAACCCCAAGCAACATTCCAAAACATAACACCTGCAAAAAATGTCACGGGCAGCACCATAAAAAAGCATTGCAGTATGTCTGACTGGGTTATACTGAAGGATAAAACCACAGATGACCGTTACTCAGTTAGTGGCAGGGGATGATGGAAGCGGTAGGTGGGAATGGTGGGAGTGAGTGACTTGTGCCAGTTCATACATTCTGGGAAAACAAAGTTATCCAGTCTGCTCACTGCTGACCCTGCAAGAGTTTGTGGGGTGAGCAATGGAATGCTGTGGCTTTGTTGACTTCATGCTGTATGATGGCAGGGGATTGGCACTTGTGCCTGATGCATGCATGTATGCATCACCCTCAGAAGCAGCTATAGGGAGAGTCACAGCTGCTGCATAGAGAGGTTAGCTGGGGATGTGGCCTGCCCTATATAGTATGGCAGCCTATCTTGGCTTCTGTCTCTCTCACCTCATATGGGAACAAATAGGATAATGAGCTCTTGCCCTGCCCAAGGAACGAATGGGCCATAGGACTGTCATTCTATTCAGGGAATGAATGAATGAATGACCCATCTCTTGCCCTTACCATAGTTAGTGGATGGAGATGAAAATTGTTAAAGGAAGTTGCACTTCTTCATACCCCATCTAAATATACCAGGACTGAAGTCAACTTAACTAATAGCAAGTGATATTTTCTTCATGAGGGTGCAGTATATTTAATTTTGTGACAGTGTTGTGTAGTTCAGGGTTGCATCATTTGCCATAAACATGTTGTCATCAATGGTGCAATGATATTATATCTTTATTGTGCTAGCTATGTTAGCATAGAGAGAGATAAAGTCCTGAGTGTGACCCAATAAACCCATATTCAATATATGATTCAAGCAGTTGTTGGAACTGGCATGGGGTGGGTGGACATGCCTATTTATGAGAAGGACAGCTGGTATGGGACTTTCCTTTGCTACAATGTTTTGAAGGAAGGCTGATGCTTGGTGCCAGTCCTCAGCCTTCATTAACAGGTGCACGAAAGCATGCACATATCCCACAGTGACCTGGATCATCTATATCCTAGCCAAATGGAGGGGGCAGAGCATTAAACAGAAAATGTTCCTCATAGCTGCTGATTGATCTCATCCCATTGAAGGGAATGAATGAGCTGTGATGATGACAGAGGCTTGATGGATCTGCAGGGCTATGGGTTAGAAAACTGCACAAAACTTTATAACTTTTATTTTTCATAATATTTTGGTGTCCTGTGCCAATAAACTATGGCACTTATCTTTTTTCAAAGTTTTTTGTCAAGGTCTTCCAGTCTTTGATCCTTCATCCTTCTCTTTCTGTATGTTCACTAGTAAAATGTTGACCTCCATTTGTATAATAAAAATGCATATCTTGTTACCAGCACAGTTGTAGAAGCCATTATGCCATATATGATGAGTTATATCATCTGGTCATTAATTTGACTGTTGGGTTGCCATCTGTCTCAGAATTAGTAACAGAGGAGCAATTGTCTATTTGTAAGTGAGCAATGAGTCGGTCATCAGCAACTTTTTGCTTTTTTTATAACATTTGACAATGATCAGAACATTGGAAAATATAAAATGCGCTCAATCATAACAATTAAAAATGAAATAGAAATGTCCAGTCACTGAATTAATTTTTTAAACTGCATGTAGGCAACCTTCAAATTATTAAATGTTATAGAATGGGCAATCATTTATCAGCATTCTGTATGGCACATCGGTGTGTAACAGAGGTATCTAATGATAGAAAGGAGTTCTGTCATAGACTGGAGTTGCCACTTTTCCCTTTATCCAGATAGGACATTTTTCATTCAAGTCTGAGATTTTCCAGAACATATAACAATAGATTTTATTTTTGTTTCATTATCAAAATAAAGACTTGCTGTTTTAGAATGTAACTTGATCCTATTATCACACATCATATTAAGGTGTTTTATACACAATATTTTATTTTTCTTCAACATTAAAAGGAAAGTTGTAAGATATCTTGTCTGTTAAAATATCTGGACATTTGTCATTTTCCATGTTTTTTCCCCACAGGGCGCACCCACCCAAATCAGGACTGTCCTCTGCAATCAGGGATAGATAGCAACTCTGTTGTGGTCCCTTTTACTTATTTACTTTAGATACTCACTCCAAGAATATGTGCAAACATTTGTAATGGATGCCTAGAAGGAATGCGATAGGTTCAGCTGCTGATTTCCTGTGAGAGCACATACCTTCAGCCATGCATTAGCACTGTTTAATACATAGCCTAACATGCTGTACTGTTTATGTAATGTTAAAGCAAGAATGTTTTTCAATGCACATATACCAGTGGTATGGCTTATGACACAGCATCCTAACCTGCCGATTATCCCATAGATGTAGTAAGGCTTGTCAGTACACCATCTGCTCTGATATTTTCTCATGAGTTTTAACAAGAGGGATGTCTGTGAACTATACAAAAAGAGGAATGCCCTGTGGCGCTAGTGGAATTTTATCTAATGTATTAAACAATATAAAACTTTCTGTCCTCTTGATGAAATGAAACTTGGAAATTCTGTGAGACTTCAAATAATATTAAATTGAATTCTTCCTTTAATGTGACCAGGACATATTTATAACAATTCAAGATAACTGGACACATTGTTGCATTTGCTTCAATCTCTTCAGGGATGGAATAACTCCTGTTTCTTAAGATTATGTGTATAATCACAAAGCAACTAGATTTGTATTATGACTGTCCTGCCAAATATGTTTTATCTTGAAGTATAAGTAAGTCTGATGTTTTTAGACTGCATGCCCTGTGTGGCTTCTGTAGTGGGGCATGACAACTTCACAGTCATCTATGCCCTATAACATTGAATTTCCATTCCCCTTGTAAAATACCTAATCTTTTGGAATTCAGACTGTACAAATACTGGAAAAAACAAGAGATTAATGGAATGTGGCATTTTAGGTCAGACAACACTTTCACATTAACTTGTATTTTTTTCTTGTACTTCTTTTTTGTAAAACTGCCAGATTACTTTATTAAGTTTTCTGCATGCAAAATCTATTTTGATTTACCTAAGTACAAAAATCTGTTTGATAATTTGTTTGCCAGTAAAGTCCTATTGGGCAAAGCTCATTTTGAGCAAAGGTCTGGGGACAAAAAAAAAGCCATTACATAATTTTTTATCCCCCTCCCCCATCAACAGTACCTTATCAGCACATTTATATCACTAGGATGCGAGAGCCAGGCAGTAAAGAGTGGGCCAGTCTGTTCATCCCCCAGAGTTCCTCGCCCATCCCTCCTAATCCTTTCCTCCCTGTAGGTGGCTTGCAGACTCACTGTTGCTGCTGCTCAGGGAGAGACATCTATACCCACACATGCTTCCTCTAATTATGCAGTACACCTCTTGTACAGCATGTATTCCTGGCTGTATTTTGTGAGTGACCATATACTCTCCACTAGGAGTTACCAATGAAGTGAGCCAAACTGCCTCCAGTATGGTGAAACAACTTTAGACATTTGTTAATTTCTTCCCTGGTTTGAACCCTCCAGCACCCATGCTGTTAGTGGAATCTAGTCATCTGAGTCAAAGTCAAGAATTCATTCCTCTATGACATGGCACCAGGCACATTTAACACCTTTTTGTTCAAACATTCAGCATAAATTAACCATACACAGATGCATCTGAACATATAAGTAGATAACATTTTAACGTTTAAGCACTATATTATGTAGATTATGAAATTCATTCAGCATTAATTAAATATATATATATATATATATATATATATATATATATATAGTTCCATATTACTGAATTTTTGCAGATTGTTCAGCATGTTTTAACTGCGCAGAACCAAACTTTCAATATTTTAACATATTCATTCATCATAGGATACTATTACAACTGTGTAAGGGAGAAACTTTAGGAATGCAATTGTATACATCACAGAGAATGCAATTGTAAACACATTAATATAGCTAAATATAACTTTCCACCCAGACAGTAGATTGGTCATGTACATATTGTATGCAAACAGCTGCAAACACACTTGAGAAACATAGCCAGGGGTTATAAGAGTAGACGTCTAGGAGACTTTTCTGATATTTGTTTGGCGTGATGAAGAAGGGGAAGTAATAGTAGGTTTGGAACATAGACACAGCCACTTGCTGCTAGGTATGTTTTAACTGAGGTTTTAAATTGATGGTGGGATGACATTTTTCTGATATTTGTTGAAGGTTAAGTCCCAAAGTTTAGCAATAGATAGACTGTATAGACAGTCACTACTATGATTGTTAGGTTTTTGAGTAAATACCAGGTATTGATTTCACAAGTGCGGTTGTCTAAGGGGTGTGCACCAATTTAATTACTGGCTAGTGACGGATGACTGAGGATGTCATGCACAGGTTTAAGGAAAGAGAACAGTCTGGTAAGTTGCATAACTCAAACCAGATATGGGACTTTAGTGTTAGACAGTGATGTATTCTGCTGATATGGTTAGTTGATGTTCTGTTGATGTGTTATAGCATCATGCTTCTTAATCTAACTCGTAGAACTATAAGTTCATAAGCCAACAAGGTTTCCTGGCTTACACCACCCAAGGAAGTTATTTTCCTGTGCCCCTGTTGAGAAGAGCCACAGAAGTGATCCCCGGGGTACTACTTATTTCTCATCCACTCATCAAGATTTTTCTTGAAGAGTGCTAATGAGGAACTTTGCTTGACATAGATGGGTAGCTTATTCCAGAGTATGGGAAGTCTCTGGGACAGGAATCTATCCCTCCAGCATGTCCTGTTTATTGTGGTGACAAGGTTTAGGTACCTAGAGCATGTAGCTTGGAGGGATTTGGATTTCTTTAGGTGTAGCATGTCCAACAGCTCTGGGTTTGACATAGCTTTATATGTTAGGCAGAGATCACCTTGGAGTAGGCGATATGCTACGGAGTAAAGCTGGAGTTTTTTGAGATGGTCAGTGTAGGGCATCTGTTTGAGGCCAGTAATCCTCTTTGTGAGGTACTTCTGTGGCCTTTCCAGCTGTTGCAGATGTCTTGTGAGGTACATTCCAAAAGGGGCATTGTACTTTATAATGGGGTCTAATGAGTGTCGAGTAGAGGGGAACAATGACCTCTTTTTTTCCTGGATTAGAACCCTTTTGTGATGAGGTGTGCCACGTAGAAAGATTTCCTGACCACTGTGGCGATGTGATTATCAAAGGAGAGACTAATGTCCACCTGGGTCCCAAGGTCGCTTATCACACATTTGGCATTAAATAGACTGCCGCCTATGTGGTAGTTCATGGTTACTGAGTTTTTACCAAAGGGGATGACAATGCACTTTTTGGCATTGAGCCTGAGGCCATGGCTCTGACACCAGGCATCTATCTCAGTGAGGCCCTTCTGTAGGATGTCCACATCATTTGGGGACTCAACTTTGGCTCCTAGTTTGCAGTCATCTGTGAAATTCATTAGCCAAAGGCCTTCTGTGTTAGCCTGTACTTCAGAGAAGTAGATACCAAATAGGAGAGGTCCCAGGACTGAACCCTGTGGTACTCCACTTGTCACTGGTTTGAAGTCAGATTTGGAGTCTGCAACTTTTATAGTGTGGGTTCTGTCAGTGAGCCAGTTGGCAACCCATCTTGTGATGTAGGGATTTATACCTAGTTTAATGAGTTTAGCTATAATTTCAGAATAGGGGATGGTGTCGAAAGCCTTGGTGAGGTCTAGATAGGCTGTGTGAACCACCTTACCCTCGTCTATGGCTTTGGTGACTGCCTCAAAGAAGTCAATCAGGTTCAGGAGGCATTATCTGCCTTTCACAAACCCGAACTGGGTGTGGTCCAGAGTTTGGAGGTTACCAATGTCTTTGTTTATGAGTTCCATGATGATACGTTCCATGGCCTTACAGACCAGGCTCATCAGGGTAATAGAGCGATAGTTCCCGGGATCAGTGGTGGCTCCCTCTTTTTGGAGTGGAATAACTGTTGCTGTGCGCCATTCAGTGGGCGCAAAGCCTGACATGAGGCTATGATTGAACATGGTGCTTAGGTGGGGAGCCAGTTCATTCTGAAGTTCATGTAAAACGTAGCCTGGGATGTTGTCCGGTCCCATGGATGCTGTGTTTTTGGCTTTAGAGAGTGCAGCTTTTACCTGTGTAGTTGTGATTACAGGCACTCCACATTCATCCTGTATAGATATGGGCACTTTAGGGGGTGAGAGGGGGGTAAAGTTAGCATGGAAATTGTCTGCCAGGATGTTGGCAATATCAGTTGGTTCTGTAATTTTCATGCCGTTGTGATGTAACTCAGAGCAGATCTGAGTGTTGCCTTTGAGATTCTTGACATAGCTATAGAATGCTTTGTGGTTGTCCCTAGAATCAGTGGTGATTTTGTTTTCATAGCTAGCTTTGGAGGATCTTATAAGGGATCTCAGCTTCTAACTGAGGCTGACCAGGGAGCTCCTGCACTCATGGGATTTTACTCTCTTTTGCAACAGTTTCTTCCTTCTGTTGTAGAGTTTATTTATTTCAGGAGACCACCAGATTTGTTTCCTTTTTTGAAGGATAGCCTCTTGGTTCTGTTTGGGATAGCATGATCCCTGCACTCAAGTAAGTGCTTATAGAGTGCATTTGTGCAGGATTCAGCAGTCGTAACTTTATTGTCCATCTGCATAGGTGTCATGAAGTTCACCACTTCTGTCTTAAGAAGCATGAAGTTGGGTTTGGAGAAATATTTTACCATGGTTTCCTTAATGGGGGGTGGGGGCAGAATGTGGATGTCTAGGGTAATTAGCTTATGGTCGGATCTGACCAACGAGGAGTTGACTTCAGGTGGGGAACACCGGTTACTCATATTGGTAATGACTAGGTCTAGGATATTGTTGCCCCTGGTGGAGGTGTGGATAAGTTGATCCAGAGCATTGGAATTAATGAATTCCAGAAAGCATTGAGCAAAGGAGTTGGTACATGAGTAGTTCTCCCAGTTAATGGTGGGGTAGTTGAAATCACCCATTATTAGGGTGTTTTGTTGAACCCTAATATTTTCCAGTATATCAAGAAAAGAGGAGTGGGAATCCTGGGGCATGGTGGGAGATCTGTAGCAAGCTACAATTTGGATTGCAGTTTTGCCCAGAGTTAGTTGCATTTGGATAACCTCGGATGTATTATGCTGAGCAACTAACCTGGAGGTGTGGATATCCTTAATGAATATGGACACACTTCCACCTTTGGTGTTCCGGTCCAGGTTAGGTGGCCGAAAAGTGTGGTATGAGTTATAGCCTGGTAATGCAGGGTGCTCTCTGGAGCCTTGAACTATGTCTCAGTCACTGCACACATATCAATGTTCTTCATCTTAAGGAGTGCCTTGAGGGAGTGCATTTTGAGATTTAGACTTCTAGCATTGAGTAACATTACCCTCAGTTTTTGCTTGCCTGTTCCTGTTACAGTGGTGAATTTGTCATTTGAACCTTGCCTAAAAAAGGAACTATAGGGGTGGAAAGAGCCTTAGCCAGAATCTGGAATCCCAGGGGTGACAGGTGCAGGCCATCTCTGGCAAGGCATTGTGGACTGTCGACCATGTCGTCCCAGGCAGACAGATACTGGATCCTCTTAGAATGACTCCAGAAGCTTAACCAATTGTTGAAGTCAATCATTTTGTCCTTGTACTGTGGTATCATTCTGGGCAATGGCAGGATGCTACTCAGGGATAGGATCATACCTGCCTGGGCTACAAGATCGGAGAGCTGTTCCATGTCTTTTTTCATGTAGACCAGGGAGGTACATCTCAGGTCATTCACACCAACATGTACAATGACAGAGTCATATTTGTACTTGTTGTGGAGTGACCTGAGTGCGTGGGTTATGTGGCGGATCCTGGCATCCGACAGGCAGCTTACAGTAACCTTCTCCTTGTTTAGCCTGGTGAGTGGGACATCAGTGTGCCTGACTATAGAGTCAACTATGACTAGTGTTGTTGGGTACGTTGTTCTGCCTTATGGGCTGTGGTTGAGTGGCACACTGAGTCTGTGGGCTATGTGTCATTTGTCTTGTGTTGGGAGGTGGAGGCTGCCTGTATTTCTGCTTTGGAGGTATCTGTTGCTTGAGCAGATTATTACTGAGAGCCTCCATAAATGTTTTTGTCTTTCTATGTGTGGATTTTGGTGGTGTAGGTATAGTGGAACTATGTGATGAGTGTGGCGTGGTGCAAGTGTTTACCTTCTCATCTTGACTGTCAAGTTCAGTCTTGGTTGGAGAGAGCTTTACCTCCAGTTTGGCTAGATAAGTGCATCTCTCACAGGTTGTAGTGCTGGATGGGAGGAGGAAAGGGTTGTCTGTGTACATGAGGCCATTGCGACATTACCCCAAGATGCCCAGATTTATCAGATAAACAGGAGAGAACACTGGGAGCTGACCCTTGGACATTGGTTTATTGTACTGCATAGCTTGACTGTTGGATTGCAGGTGTGAACAAGATCTGTTTTACTGAGCTTTAGGAACAGTCTAGATTGCTCCAGCCAGTTTCCTATGTTTGTAAAGGAACGATGTAAGGCAACTTGGAGCTGTTTGACAGATGAGGCTGGACATATTGATGTTAGGTAATCTACAAAGTAGATTAGATTTGCTGGGTGTGAGACTGAATGCATTTTGTTTTCATTATGATGTTAAAGAGCAAAGCTACTAATACTGGACCTTGTGGAGCACCTACTGTAATTTGCTGAGGAGCTGATAGGGTTTCAGCCCATTGTACATTCTGTGTTCACTGGTTGAGATAACTTGTGAATCAGTTGATTGTATTGTTTTTGAAGCCCACTAGCTTCGACCTGCCTAATGCTATATGGTATGAAACTCTATCAAGTGCTTTAAATAGGTCTAAAAATAAGGATGCAACCATTTCATCCTGATTTCATTGTTCGTGGAAATAGTTTATAAAGCTTTGTAAAGCCATTTCTGTGCTGTGACCTGACCTAAATTCATATAGCATAGTGGAAGCCAGTTTGATTTCTGTTAGGTAGTTCAGTTACTGTAGGTGGACATGTTTTTCAAGTACTTTGATAAAGAAGATCAGATGGCTATAGGACTGTAATGTGCTCATTGAAGAGATTTGCCATTTTATGTAAGAAGGAGTTGGGGATTATAGACTATAGAAGTAAGACGTTCATAAGCATAAATGCTGCTTATGCTATGGCCTCTGCTGCAATATTGAGATATTAAAGGTTCATTATCTGATGCTAGTGAGGTGGGTTTGCATTTTTGTATAAAATTTGTAATTGATTTAGTAGGAGTTGTGGTGCATGAGAAATGAAAAGATAGAAGTGACATTACCTGTGTTTGTCATGTCTGGTTTTTTTTTTTGTTTTTCTTTTTTTTTTTTTTTTAAGGGAGTTGACCACACATTTATAGTGTGAATGAAATTTGCATGCCATATTACCATCTCTTTTGTCTGGAAAAGGGTGGGGTTGATAGAAGTTTGTATGTTACTAGGCTGTAGAAGGTTATTGGTTGTTGACCAAATGTTTTGAACATTTAAAATTACCTCCCTCTAGGTTGGTGTGGTAATTTTGTTAGCTCTTTTGAATTTTAGTTTTGGTTAGGTTTCACTAATGCCATTAGTGCAGTAAATTATTTGTTCTCTCTTTTTTATTGTTTTTTTGCAGAAATTTATCCATACCTTAGCTGGTTCATTTATGGTATTAACTGTGACACAGGTTTGATTTTATTTGTTTCCTACATGAATGATCTAGGAAGTCTAATGCAGCAAGGTAGATTTTGATAAAGTAAATTATCACCTTGTGTAGAAGCAGGATTTTATTAGTCACAACACTATTGGTGTCTCCAGATCATTGACTGCATCTGCTGAAAACTTCACTGATTGTTTTCAAAGAGATCCATGCTTAAATTTCCATCCACCCCACACTTCTTCTAAATTTAATTCTTGTCAGACCACTCCCTTCTCACTCCTTATCAGTCCAGCTATAGTCATCTGTATTAGTCTCTCTCACTACCAGTTTCTTCCTTACTAAACATTTAATTTCACTTAAGATAAGAAGTCAAACGTGAGTTCTGTCTCAGTAATCTTTTGGTCAAAGGAGAGAGATTGATGACTTCTGCTTCCACCTTTCCTTACTTTTTATAGTCAAAAGTTAGAGATTTGACTTTTCAACCATTTCAGAATCTCTCTATCATTCCTTGAGTCCAAGGTGAGAGACTTGACAACTATTGCAATTATTTACCACCTTACTAACTCATAACCCTTCCTTGCTAAAATGTGAGTTCTGGACACCTCATACACCTTTTCTCTTGACACAGGTCAAAAATGGAATATTTAATATCTCTCTTCTTATCACGTGTGATGTCTGGCTTATATCCCACCAGACTGCCACCAATTAAATGTGCCATCCACTTAATATCCCAACAGTGCTGCTAATTAAGTGTGACATCCAGCTAATTTCCCATCAGACTGCCACTAATAATGTGGCAACCCCACTTAAAACCCAGTTCAGTAATTAAGGCGCCTCAATCCTCACTAGTAACTCCAGTGTGAGAGCATCATGGAAAATACCACAGGACAGAGCACACAAGAGTAAAATTCCACAATTTCCCTTAAGAGGACAACAGGAACATTTTCTGTTTCCTGGGACTGGACTATATACCTCAGTTCACTCCAAATGTAAGCCCTTATCCTACACTTCAGAGCAATGTTTTCCAGTTTAAGACCTCTGACTCAGTCGTCGTCGTGTCTTTCGGCCTTTCCCAGTTAGGGGTCGCCACAGCGGAACTCTGGTCCACTAATGATTGGTAGTTGATTTTTACATGCCAAGTTGCCAGCTGTGATGCACAACCTTCAACGAAGGTAGGCCCCTTCACGCATGTCTCCACGCAGAAGATGGTCTAGCTGAGAATCAAATCGGACAGCGTCTTACTGTGAGGTGACAACGCTACTGCAGCACCACCACTGCGGATCTCCTCAGTCACACTCAAAATTAATTTAAATCTCACACACTCAACACTTATGGGAAGCCTGACACAGATATCCAGCTGTGTCCTCTCTCCAATACAAATGGTAAATGCTGCCACCAGAGTCAGACAGGTCTACACGCTCTTCAAAGAGTGATCAATTATTAAAAACTAAATATCAAAAATAAATGATAGCTATGACCAGAAGCAGCCAGGCATTCAAGGTGACCTGGGGAGTATCAAGCAGGTATAAACACTCTCTAATCTCTAAAGAACACACTGATTGTCCAGCCACAGTGTAAAGTAATGAAAACCATTTAATAATAAGTAAAATGATTACAAGAATGTAAATTAATAACTTTCAAAAAACACCAGAATTCAATCACCAGGAATATAAAACTAAACTGTAGGATAGCAGTCCATCGTTTTAGTAAAACTCTATCTAAATAACTAAACTTTCCTAATCTAACTAAAGAATACTGTCCCTGATCTAATCTAAAACATAACAGCAAGGCAAAGAGAGGCTTACAGTTTTTGATAAGTCCTTTTTCATGGGTATTCATTGACTGCAACTCTTCATTAGCTGCACAGCTCTTCACTAACTGCCCTTCAGCTGACTTCAGCAGTCTCTTTTATATTCCGTTCTAACAGTCTCAAATGTCTTATTTTAAAATTTTGTTTGAAAAAGTTATTTTTCCTGTCAATCAGCTGTTCAAATAATTACATAACAACCAAGGACATTCTAATGACATCACTTACTGATCAGCTGATTCTCCACAGACAGTTTACACTTTATAGTTTCCCTCACAAACATGTGCAATTAGAAATGTATCAAAACACTGACAAATTATTTAAACATTTTGTATAAACAGGGACATACTCAACATTTTAAAAACTTATTTACAGTTTTTTTACAATTAGACATGCTGGCATACAATACAAGTTAATCAGAGTATATACAAAAATCTCCTGGCAGACATGCTAACACAGATGACAGTGTTTTCATTTTCTTCACAGCATGTCAAAGCTGAGATATTTTGCCTCTACATCAACTTCTTTTTGATTTGATAACCAATTTCACTTCTTTTTTTTAACCTCACAATATGTCATTATCCCTGAAAGCCACATTCCTTTGCCCAAGTCAATAATGAGAAACTTAAATCTTACTTTTCCATTCCCTCTGCTTCTTCTGTACCACCTGTCTAGAATTATGGTGTATTGCCCCTTCATCTCTACCTTCTTCTCCTCTCTGCTTTTACACATCACACAGAATACCTCTCCATATATTCTAAACCATACTCTCTATCCTTTCCAACTGCCCACTATCCCTTCCACTGGTATTACTTCTTAATTCTGTTATAGATTCACATCATCTGTAATATAGCACTCACAATTCTAATACATGTCTCATAATACATACCTAAATATGTTCCTTTATCACTGGCCATCATTGCATCCCAACTGTTTTCCTGTCTTACATCATAGTTTCTATCCCTGCTCTTCAAACCCTCACCCCTGCCCCTTTCTCCCTTCTGCAGCCCACACTAAACTATACTTCTCTTTTTAATCACACTCCAAACTTATATTTCAGCCCAAAATGTCTAAACATTCAACAATGAATTCCTAGTTCACTCAGAATGGCATATCCTCTGCCACACTGACTGTAAATAGCACTAGTTGTTTCAAAAGAATAATAGCCTTCCCACCATAGCAGGATGTTGTGCCTGCCATGCATTCAGGGCCACTGACAAACTACAGGCCATATCAATTTTTATTAGGCATCCCTTTGTGCCATGGGAGATATTTCATGATACAAGCCTGGAAATTTATAAGATCCTAGTGTGTGTGTGTGTGTGTTCACCACAGCGCTAATGATTGGCAGTAGAGTTTTACATGCTGTATCTTAACAAAATTGTCTACCTCATCATTGTTAATTATAGGTCCCTTCTGTGTCCTCTACAGGGCATGCTTATCACATAAATCAACTCCATAAGTTAGCCATAAAAACTAATACCCATTTTTAGGGGAGACTTTAATTACCCCCATCAACTGGTGAACTTATGAAACTTCCAATAAATACACCCACATATACATTGACATTGTAAACATCAACTTCTTGGTACAATTTGTCATCACCTCCTCCAAGACTGTCAACCACCTTGACTTTATTCTTACAAAATGCACCCCTTCCTATCCCACACCACTTGTCTCTACCTGCTGGTAAAATCTGATCACCTAACTGTTATCCTCACCCACAGTGCATGCCCCCACCTATTTATTAATACTAATAGATACCTTGGGCATGCACAGTTGACATATTCTGTCAAACAAGCCTATTCAGGAAGCCATACCCCAGGGATTACCTCAGTGTCACTGCTCGACAGAGGCACAGCAAAATAATGGGTATAGTTCCCCATACTAAAGGGGTGCGATGGGCTAGGCTTGTAAATGCCCTCGGGCAGATAGCCTAGTATGAACCTATGAACCTATGAACCTATGAACCATCATTGTCTTGGCATACTCTCAGAGTTCCTTTCCTTTAAAAACTGATGTTTAGATGAGACCATCCCTATGCACCACAAAACAATATTATTTTGACAAATAACACAGTATGATAGAATGCCCATATAAATAAGCTTTACAGGAAGAAGAAAAAGATCATGAGTCTGTATAATATGTTCTCTCCTACACAATGCAAAAGCACTTATGAACTTTTTCCAAGATAACCACAAGGCCTTCTTTAGCTACATAGGTAAACTCAGCACCTTGCTTCCTCAGAATGGAGGAAGTCAGTCATTTTTGGAGCATCCTGCTTTTGTTTCTTGGAGCCACTGTTTTCTGCCATTCGTTTGTTTTCTTGTTTTCTTGGGCTATTTTTCATTTAATTGTTAAATTCAGCACCTTCTTCTGTTCAACTTTTCTCAATACTGTGTCCCACTCTGAATCATAAACTATTAATATCCTTGCTGATGCATTTAACTCCATCTTCAAGGCTCCCACACATCTCATCTTCCCCACAATCCCCAAAACTGTACCACCTGTAGTCTCCCTTGATCATGTGGTTTCTGCTATTTCCAAAGCTAAAAATACTAGCTCCATGGATTACAAGAACATCTCTGTGTGCAAGTATAAAACACAGCAAATCCCGAACTCTCTTAAATATTTTTAACCTTAGTCACTTTACACGTTATGCATCTGAAATTTAGAGAACAGCTACAGTCCCCCCTCCACATGTGCAGTCTCACAACAGTCCCTGGTAGCTACAGACATATCGGCCTCACTAGAATTACCTGTAAAACTATGGAATACAATATTGCTGAACTAATTAACAATGACAAAGGTGACCTCCGGACCCCTGACCCCAAACATTATGGATTTGATAAAGACAAAGTATGCATCTTACACCTGATGCACTAATCATGTGCTTACACTGAATGCCAATTATTTAGCACTGTTATCTTTGTTAAGACTCCTGTCCTAGCCTCTCATTGTGCTTTGGCATTCATCTTAAAACATGTTCCATTATTAATAACCTGGGCACCCACATTGAGTATTGACTTTCTTAGGATAACCATGTCTATGTCCTTGGATCAGGTATTATTTACGAGGTTTTCTCTGGAGGGTGAAGTAAGTTAAAAAGTAAGAGGCATTTCACAGTGCAAAGCTTTAGGCAAATACTGCCTCTTGGCAGCCTGTAAGAGTAAACTAGCATTGTACTCAGTGACTGAAGAGGTGCTGCTATCATTTCCCATCCAACCTCATCTAGTTGGAACAGTTCCACCACCCCACTGCTATGCTTTCCTCTATAGCCAACATGCAAGAAAATATTCTACATACACAAATCATTCAGTTTCTTCAAGACTTATTTATTTTTAAAATAAATAGCACAGTTTTCATACAATCTTTAATACAACACTTCTTCTCATTACCACTAACATTATCTTCTTGAACTTTGACAACAAACTTCTTACCAGTGCCTTTTTCATAGAAACAATAAAAAAAGACACTGGTGTCATAAATCATTCTGTTCTTACGAAAACACAATTTCAATATTAACTTTGGCAATAACTATTTAAAGTATTCCACTGTCTTCCTATATGAAAGGCCCTTTGAAGCAAATGTCAAGAATTCAATGTTTCTGTTCAGACACACACACACACACACACACACACACACACACACACACACACACACACACACACACACACACACACACACACACACACACACACACACACATATCCAAAGCTGAAGTACCTTGTCACTTTACTGTTAGGTACAGCAGTTACATGGTTAGCATGTGTTAGTAGTGCTACAGCAAGTTTGGAGATTCTCTACATTTCTTTGTCAAATGCACAATTTTTCATACTTGCAGGAGTTACAATTACAGGTCTCAGCTTTCCTTAAGGTAGCAAAGAATAAAATGCACTTTCTCCAAGGTGCATCAGTTGTGTAGTTGTTACACATATTATGAGGGGATACAAGGATGATAAGAACCCCATTGTACAAAAACAGTTATTTAACTTTCCCAGAAGTAGTTTCCTCAGGAAAGTGACTTTGGCACAGCAGGATTTGCTGAAGAATTATTTAGTCAGACATTGCCAAAGCCATACTAAATTACTGTGGTGGAATGCATTCAAACCTCAACGAGAAATGGTCACTTCTGCTACTTGGAAAATAAATACAATTACCAGATCTGAATTGCTTTCGGTAATGCTTGTATATAACCCATTTGATAACATTTTCCTCAGAACAACTATCAGACAGTATCTAGGTTTATTTATTTATTTTATTTTATTTTTTTTTTTTGCCAGGAAAGTCCATCTCCATCTGTACCCCCCTTTTTCAGCAAGCAGGCTGAGAAAGAAACCAAAGTAACAAAAAAATTATGTACATATGTTTTTCTATATAAAATTCTTTATTTTCACATGTCTTATGGAAGTAGACAAGTTATTTCCATAATAACAAGAGATTCCTTGAAAATTGAAAAAGAAAGGAAGAATTAAGGAATCCATTTCATTATAATGGAAGAGAAAATTTGGAAGAGAAAGAAGAAGTGGAAAATTGAGGAAATGCAAGATGAAAGGTCAAAGTAGAAAGGTCAAAGAAATTTGGATGAGATCATTGTAAATATCAATTGGCATTTTTGTGATGATTCAATGAGGGAAAGGATATAAAGGTAGATTAGAGGAGAGCATTGTGTTTAGGCCACATATTGTTTCAGTTGTTGTTGTTTATTAGGTTTTGTAGCCCTTTTGTTTTAGTAGGAGAGAGTTCCAGAAGGAGAGTAGGAGTTGTTTGTGTTCAGATCTTAGAATATAGGCTGGGGTAGGAGGATTTGAAGCTAGGGGTTGCTTGGTTTAGATTTGTAGGGTTTAGTTGGGATGTTGAGGTGTGTGTGAACTCAGGGCTTGCTGGAGCGGAGTTAGGCTTAACCTAGTTTGGGTATGTGAAGCTGGACATAATTACATAGCAATGTATATGGTTAGGTGTTTGGCAGTTGTAATGCTGGTAAATGTTCTGCCATTGTCTTGGGTCTAGGGTACATGGCAACCTTGTTGTGTGGGTTGTATATACCTTTGGTATTTTGTGCGGTATATGTATTGCTCATTTCACACACCAGGTGGTATGGCTATGGCACTGCTATGAACTCCAGTTGCAGCTACACCACTGGCCCATATGTCCTGCACCATTAACATGCATCCACATGCCATGCCATATAGTTGACCCTGACTGTACATGCCACCTTGACTATCATGGATTACCCGCATCCTGCATGGCTAACATGGCATAATAGTGTCATATCCGTGTTACCAATTGGTACACTGTACATGGCAATCATGTTACACAGCCCGTTGTGTGTATAGTGCAGAATCATGAACACAACCTGTGTAGGTGTGTATGTCTGTCTCTTAAGGGGGTCTGGTTAAAGGCAGCAAGAGTCCTTATATAGCTGCCACATCAACTGCGTCAAGGTGTAAGCATTGCAATGTGACATACAGCCTGGCGCTGGCAGATAGTGCAAACACCACAGACATGCCCACATCAAAAGCACAACAACAGACACCCACAGTACATATAATCAAACACATCCCACCACACATACACACATATATATGAATAATCACCACTCATATGTGTCCCAACACATATGAACAGTGTATATTTAAACTGGTAGTATGTATATTTGAACTAATTACTATGAGTGCCTGGAATACGTCTGCAATACACGCTGTCTGTCTGTTCTCTGTATGTCTCCATGGTACTGTGACCTGCTCTCTCAGTCAAGCTTGACTGTGCCCCTTCTGCAGCTTGGAGGACAAGCTGCCGATGGCCCTATTCCTCATACCTCTCTTTAATCATGACATTCTGTTCAGCCCTGTGGATGGAACTTCACAGGAGGGATGCCCCTGTGATGGGCCACAGGGAGGAGGTTAATGATACACTAAGCCTACCTGCATAGAGGGGTGGCAGACACGACACTGTACTAATTAAATTAGATGGTGCGCAAAGCAATCGTACGGGAACACCAGTAACAGGGAACAGACACCAAGGTGGACCACCAACTCCACCCCCAGGAGCTACTGAAGAGAACCCACACTTCAACCCCGCCACATACACAAGCCTTGGCGACCAAATCTTCACGGCTGACTCTTGGGCACCTGCGTGACTACAGTACTCAAAGTCAGTGTTACCTCAACAAGTAGTCTGTATGTACAGCTGTACAACATTCATATGCTGTTAATATCTCGCACCACATGTAATGCTACATACACATATGCATGGCTATACTATGTGTATGTATATACATGTATGTATATGTATATACACCATGTTATGTACACCATGATGGTATGTAATGTACTGGTGTTGTTATGCTCTTTATACATATAGTGATTTATCTCATACTGATTATGCTCATTCTGCTGTGTTACTCCTATTAGGTGGCTTGCGCTGGCAGCCCATTGCAGGTACCACATTTATTGTTTATTAGGAACCATAATGGGCAATCATATATGTGCATGTTCACACATACAACACATAATGTCATAATGTACTGTCTATGTATGATATTAGACTTAATGGCAATGCATCACAATGACTATCCTACTACTTGCAAATGTGACTCATCTCACTATCATGAATCATCACAAACTTTATTGCCAGATGTGTTTGTTGCTGCTGTACTAGCAATGGTGGTGTGGTGCTGTTCACTTTAGGAACTTTCACGATCAGATCATATTGTGGTGAATACAAACAGTACACACTACTACAGGGCACAGTGTGCCCAGCACACAGATTTCACCGGTGTGGATCATAGCCCTGCTATGAATGTCACACAATGTGATGTGCTATCTTGACATGTCCATGACATCTATTGACCTGGCTGCTACACTGCCTACCTAACCTGAAAACATATCCCATATACCACCCTTTATTTGCATAACCCTGTTGTCAGTGGAGCATATATGTCATATGGGACAACACAGACATGTGAAATAGATGCCCATCACTTTAATTTGGACAACACATGTACACACATGGCCATGGAGGATGGCCAGAGACATGGAGCAACACACACACTGGAAGTGTTGTGCTTGTGTGTACACCCTGTTGTGCAATGGCTACACATGGTTCGGCCATGGCCTTTGTATAATGGTCATACTGTAGATGTGGAATGCTAGAGATCCTACAGGCATGTGCACATCTTGTGTAGGCGTAACATCAATCCACCACATAGGATGTGTTGAACATCTTGAGGGTGTTGCAACATGACAGCAGTTACCTGTGCAGTATCCACATCAGGCCACAGATACAGTACATTCCCGTTGCTGGTGATGGACATAAATGTCATACTAGCTCCTCGTGTGTGTGTTTGTGTGTGTGTGTGTGTGTGTGTGTGTGTGTGTGTGTGTGTGTGTGTGTGTGTGTGTGTGTGTGGTACACAGATGTCTTGTGGGACATGGTGTACCAATGTGTTCGCCATGTCTGCCCATAGTTGCCAGGCTGCAGCAATATGGTTGCAGATGTGCAGGGGTGTCATCCGTATACCCATCAGTGACTTGTGTCACAACTTTCACATCATGGTTTAGTGTGTATACACCTCAGTGATGTGGGTCACATTCCACAGTATATATGCATTGTATCTGAACACAGTCATGGCTATGAACCCTGTCTGTAATTCACACTGTATAGCACTAGAGACTCCTCATGATTCCCTGCAATGGCCATGCACATCAGCTAAATTTGCAGTATATCTGTAGGGTGGACAGACAACACTGACTTGGTACACCATTGCCCCACTGTATATTCGACAGGACACCATTGTGTTAAACATGTATGCATGTCATTGCACACGTCAGCAGATCACATGTCATACTACATGTGATTATCAAGGTCATATGCCACACATCAGGCAGGTGTACTGTTAACCTGTGCTGGTCCACATGGTGTAACACAGGGATGTATGCTAACCACTACTATGATTGTGTAATTTGCATGCCGTCTGCTATCACACATGCATGCTGTGTGCAACCTAGGTATGTATGATAACTACCACTATTATTGTCTGTGCTGCATGCTGTCTGCTGTATCACATGCATGTTGCATGCCTTCTGTCATATCACATGTGTGTGTGTGTGTGTGTGTGTGTGTGTGTGTGTGTGTGTGTGTGTGTGTGTGTGTGTGTGTGTCTATTGTATAGATTGTAATGTACAGTTCTTGTCTGCCCTCACAGGTGATGTAGGTGCATTGACCTCCTGCGGTACATAAGATGTTAGTGTCCCCACAGACTCTAGCAGTGATGATGAATGTGTTATTGGTTGAGGAGCGTGTTTTGTTGTTTTCCTATACAGTGGCCATAAATGTCACAATCGGCCAAGAGACTGGGTTGGAAAGACATACACATACATTCGGCAATAGGTCTGGTGAGTAATGTAATGTCAGCAGCCCTAATCTTACCCTTAATACAGTCTGAACCCATGTGACACACAGAAACACACTTGCCTTGATATTAACACCACTACATAATGCAGGAGGCACATGTGGTTTCCTTTTCATTCTTGTCTAATTCTTTTGGTGTCACGTGGTCCGCTGTTGAGATATATATTCTATATCTACGTATGTGTGTATATTCATATGTGTATATATATATATATATATATATATATATATATATATATATATATATATATCTGTGTGTGTGTGGACATTAGCATACATAAATCTACATGATGGAATACATGTCCTATACTGTTGAATGACTGTGCTGGATAATCTGTACGTGATAACCTCAGGTGTACGTATATCTGCCATGGCTTAGTGGTAAAGCACATCATCTGTGGTGTGCAGGGTCCGGGTTTTTCCCCTTGCAGAGGCTGGTTGTTCTGTTGCTGGGAAGAACAAGGGACAGTGAATACGGTGATAATAAGGCACTTTTAACCAGTTGTGTGTGGGTCTGCGCGAAAATAAGCAGTTATTTTTGGCGAGGCTCAGTATGGGTCATGTATCTATGCATTAGAAGACAATACTATGCAAATCCCGTTTATCCCCAGGGTGTGATGCAGGTCCCAAGAGTGTATGTGTATAGATAGCCGGGTGCAGGACTTGGATATAGGTGAAAGCATGGGGGGGTGTCAAGCATACTGTACGTAGACTGGAGCCCTGTGTCTCAGGATTGCTCCTAGCTTAGCACGCCTAAGCTAGGGGTGTTTCTATACCTGCCTAGTGCAATTGGGAGGGACAACAGCAGTAAGACAGTAGTCAAGGTAAACAAACTGGGCAAACAGGTAATATTTATCAGAATCAGCAGATTACAGGCCCAACAGACCAGCCCGGCCCAGAACACTATGATAAAGTGAGCAAGCACCATCCCCTCTGCTTTCTCCACACTCTACACCACCAGTGTATACATGCAGGGAAATTTTAACAAACAATCCTATGAAATGAGAAGGGCTGCAGCAGGCAACATAGACCAACATGTGCAGGAGGCTGAGGGTGGTGAGGATGTGAATGCTGCCAAACAACCCTCAGTGAGGAGACAGAGAAGACTGTACAGACTCAGGGTAACCTACCAGGGGCTACATGAGCTGGAGATAGTGGAGCGCTATGGGGTGGACAGAGACCTCCTACAGCAGATTGTTGAGCTGTGTCGGCCACACCTGACACATCGAACAGGCCGAGGGGAACCCATCCCAGTGGATACCAAAGTATGTGTAGGCCTAGGTATACTAGGCACAGGTACCTCTCAAAGCACAACTGGGGATATTATGGGGATCTCGCAGGCATCTGCATCCAGGGTATTCCATCATTTCCTGGATGCCATGTTACCACATGCCAGTGAGTACGAACATTTCCTCAACACACGTGAGGTGTTGACCAGCAATATGCATCTCTTCCACCAAATGGCAGGCTACCTTGGGGTAGTGGGTGCTATAGCCTGCACACACGTATGCATCAAAGCACCACCCGGTGAGCAGGGTAGGGCCTACATTAACTGCAGGGGCATCCCCTCCATCAACTGCCAGGTCATATGCGATGCCCAGGGAATTATACTGAATGTGTGTGCTGGCTGCCCTGGAAGCTATGACGATTACGATATATGGCATCTGATGCAGCTGTACCACAGCTTTGCCAATATGGACATCCCCTACAGTCACCTAGGGTGGATGCTGGGTACCCACTGGAGCCGTGGCTGATGACACCCATCAGAAATGCACACACACCTGAACAACGACACCATAATGAGGCACACGCACAGGCCAGACATATAATAGAGTGTGTGTTTGGGATGCTCAGGTCATGGTTCTGGTGTCTGGACACATCCGGTGGAGCCTTGCATTATTCACCAGCTACATGCACCCAAATTGTTATGGTATGTGCTATGCTACACAATATGATCCTGTGGAAACAGCGGCAGCAGGAACAGCATGGGGCAGGGCCACACAGCCCCCCACCAATGTCAAGGCCTGTACAGGCACAGAGTGACTCAGAGGAGGAACAACCTGAGCTGGACCCAGTAGGTGGAAGGAGGGGTACCCAGTATGACCTGGTCTTGGCAAAGAGGCAACGCATAGCTTATGCACTGACACAGTAGGGACCCAGGGAATGTCACCCTCTCTGACTCGCACAGACAGTAAAAGGGATGCCAAACATGACACTACCTGTGCTCAGCCATGTATAGGAAGTGCACTATGTGCATCCAACATAGGCAGCCCTCCAGCACTATCCTCATGTCTGGCACACCCTCAAGGTAAGTCAAGCAACCTACCAATCGGCAGTTGTATTACAATGTGTTGGTACCTGTAGTTATCGTATGAATGTGAGCATGCAAGGGAATTTGGTGGCCGAATGTTAAGGCAGCAGACAGTAAACATCCATAGTGGCACCATGACATCTGTAGCACATATGGGGGTCACCATAGTAGCCAGTAGTACACAGGGTGTCATAACCCACTGCAGGTAATGGGCTGAGCATCATGTGTGTCCATACAGCCCACACAAATCTCAACCAGCTGGACAGGTGTAGACCAACACAGACAAATGCTGTACTATGGCCTCTGAATATGCCCTATGGATGACCCCCCCCAACAGACCCACACAGACAGACTACAGCAGGCCTGGCAGTTGGATATAGGTTGTGAAGGCTAGGACGTCTGAAACTAATATGTTGGTAATTAAACCTAAGATCTGGAGTACACTGGTATGCCTCTAGCCAGCACAATAGGTAGGTCTACACACTGAAATGGAGTACCTGACATACCAGTACAGTAGTAGCAAAAGTATACAAGTATCAGGTGTGCCCCCCCTTACAACGTACACATATAGCAACAGTCAGGTGCGCCCCCCCCCCCGGTGCTGTGTAGGAATGTGGATACAGTTAGATCTCCTCCCACACTGTGTAAAATGTAGCAACAGTCAATGCCACATGACCTATGGATACCCTGCAGACACAGCATGCCACCTGTCAGTGTACAACGCAGAGGTCGGCACCACAGTACAGACTACCTGGACATGTAACACATGCAATACAGTTGGCCATACTGGGCATGCTCAAACACATGAAGGTATGATGGCAATGTCAGTCGACAACATGCGTAATGGTCATACTGGGCATGCTCACACAAGTAAACACAAGAAGGCCAGGTCTGCAAACACCAGTGGTCTGGACATATCTGCCGGTTCATTGCTATACTGTTGGATGACTGTGCTGTATGGTATGTGTATGGTATTGTCAATTGTCTGTACATTTGCCATGGTGTATTGGTAATTCACATTAGCTGTGTGGGCAGGGTGTTGCGACCAACACTTGCAAAGGACGGTTATTTGTTTGCGGGCAGAAGAATCCCATTGAATACGGAGGGAGTAAGGCACATTGAAGTAGTTGGGAGCAGTTGTGTGTGGGTTTGAATGGTGTTAAGCACTGCTGACCTCTGGTTACAGCTTCTTACACTTGGTTAGCCACCACATTTCTTTACCAGTGCAATACTCGCATACTGGTAGCCAAACACGCTTACACCCACTCGCTCCCTCACTTGCACATGCACCGGCATTGGTGCTTGCATGTGTCACTCACGCTGGGTGGGCGCGATCCTTTGTGATGCCTATTACATGAGACTACATGACTACAGTATCAGTATGGCTGACCATTAGGCGACAGCATGACGTTCGACTGTATGGAATCAGCGGCCTATCCAGTGAGTTATTCATATTATATGCGTGTTCCTCATACAATCTGCTCCCATTTAGCTGATACATGGGAACCGATACTCTGCAATGCAGACAAGTAAATGTGTTTTGGGACTCACATCCGTTTGCCGGGTCATGCTACCACATACCTATTGTAGGTTTGCCACCTTTTAAATTGGCCGAGTTGGGACTTTATGATTAACACCTGTCCCACTTTGCGTGGGACAGTCCCTCAGGTGGATGTGTCATGCGAAAATAATGAAGACATAGCAAATGTCCTGATTACAGGACAATATTATATTCTACGTTTCTGTAATAGTTGCATGTAACAGTTATTGTATATATGACACTTCTATATGTTATGTGAAGTAGCATAAGCAAGTAGACTGCTACTAGACTAATCTTTTATTTGTGCAAATACGTATAGTTCTGTACTACACACGGCTGTAGGTATGTTCTGACCTGGTATGTCTGACATTTTTAAGGAGCAGGTGCCACTTTGGCCATTTTGAAAGGTGGCAGCCCTATAGGACCTATATGTAGAAATGTCAGATTTGGCAGTGCAACACATACCCACAGCCAGTAGAAAATAGAGTACTTCACCGTTTTGCCTAAATAAAAGGTTATTCTTGTAGCATTAAAGTTGTTAATACTGTTTCCTCTAACATCTAGGTGTTTCAGATGCAACATAATCGTTTAATGCAACCACTACAGACAATATATGGATTCTTTGCCCTAAATCTCAGGCCATGTGCCATAATAACATTTATTTTGCAGGACACAACTACCCAAAGGGGAGTGTCCCTCGCAAAGGTGAACAGGTGGTAACCCCAACCTATTATGCTATCATCTACCTAAGGTAGTTGGCTGAATATGCATTTTCCGTCACTAGCAGATCTCACATATGAATGGGGGAGAATGAACACTGAATCAGGGACACATTTAGATGATTGGTACTATTAACTTGACACACTGACAGTCCCAGAGCATATGTATTCAAACACATTTGTTAAGGTACATGCTGTTTATGACTCATACATGTTGTCATTATTCATTACATGTATTCCGCCACCTGTTCACCTAATATCACTAGTTCTAGAAAGGGTTAGTTGGGACTGTGTTAGATTCTGATTCGTAATCACGGACGTCCATGATAATTGGATACAGTTCACTGATATGGTCCCTATGTGTTCCCCCAATGGTTTACGGGCTATCCAGTAGATGTGCTCTTAAGGTTTGGGAGGTATGGGCATCTGCTATACCCACATCGGAATATTACTTACTTCCACGGGGCGGGCCTAATACGTCTCTGCCAAACAACACTTGCACACTTAGGCCCATGATTGCATACAAATGATTCCCCTACCTGACCCCCTTCTACAGCACTCATCCTTACTGTGAGCGCAGATGGGGTATGAACACACCACTACACACTGCCCACTCTCCCCTTGTCGGGACACATGTCGTATGTTTTGTCAACCCATGTGTTATCAGACTTGCACAACCTACTGTTCCGTGTACAGCTACATCCTGGTCTCGTCGAGCACTACAGGTTTACCTACAAGACAAATTTTTGGTGTCCCATAAGGGACCCCGTGATCCATGTTTAAAGTGTAGACCTTGCAGATCTCTCCCACTGGTAGTTTCCTGCCGGTGGTCTGGAAAGCAGCGATGTATTTATCTTTATTGCATGTCTGCATGTCTCACCAGCCTAGCTGGGGGGGTGTGGGAGGTACACATTTGTTTATTGGACCTCCCACTAACATATGCCCGGTCTGAACATATGTTACCCGTAATTGCTGTAACGTAACCTAGGTATGTACATGTGTATATTTACAGCAACATTATATATATATATATATATATATATATATATATATATATATATATATATATATATATATATATGTGTGTGTGTGTGTGTGTGTATATATGTGTGTGTGTGTGTGTGTGTGTATATATATATATATATATATATATATATATATATATATATATATATATATATATATATATATATATATATATATATATATATATATATATATATATATATATATATATATATATATATATATATATATATATATATATATATATATATATATATATATATATATATATATATATATATATACATATATATGTATATATATGTATATATATATATATATATATATATATATATATATATAAATGAATATATATACATCTCTGTTTCTGTTGACCAATACATTTCCCGCTCATACGCACTTAAACATGCGTATTGGGTTTTATATATGCTTCACCAGCATACTATTGCCTTAGTCATTATGACACCGACACTTCCCTCCGGTTATGTTGTAATCGGTATTTAGCACGTTATACAGCGGACAGATGTCGCAATATGTTCATGTACAGATTACCAATGGTAATTGGGATGTGATACAGTGTCATTTGACCTGTTCCTCATCTGCACAGCCTATTATTCCAGCTACTGTCTTTATTTGTCTGTGCACATTCATATTATTTATGTCAATAAATGGAGTGCATGTGTTACAGAAAATGAACTTCAACATATTGTTGTCTGCATGTGCATATGCATATATACCTATTACGTACTAGCTGACCTACACAGGGCAGTCCATTGGAAATGGCCCAACCAACCCTGGCACTCCTGGATCCATAATCGCATACCCATAGTTCCTCCACCCCTCCCGTGTTGAGTTTCCACGCAGAACAGCCATTATCCACTTGATATTGCAGCCTTGACACACCTTTATACATTGCCCTCTCCAGAGCGTTTGGGGCCCTACATACATTTTGTCCCCCCTCGTGTATTCACAGGGTCTCCCACCATTTATATTTGCACATACGTGCTTTTTCTGGTGTTATGGATTACGGCCATTTACGGTTTACAAGTGTAGGTGGTCCCAACATGAACTACATTCCGTCTGTGTGTAATATAGATGTAGCAGTTCAACTATGTTATGCCCACTGGTAGAACCCTGCCTGTGGTGTGAATAGCGGTGCTCTGCTCACTCTTGGGCAGCTTTATCTGACATATGCTGCAAGCACTATATAATACCTTAGTTGCTCTCGATATCCTTCACAACCCTTGTGCATGCTTTATTCTTACGGCATTCATTCTTCATATATATATATATATATATATATATATATATATATATATATATATATAAATTACATCTGTACATACAGACATACATTTCCTATGCTGGGAGCTGCTTACACCCGCGCAGGCGCACTCACCTATGCTTACTGTGAGTTACATATGTTTACTGCTGCCTATTTGTGCTTACATGTGTCTTATTAATTATGACAATACCACTTTGATTGAAGGAGCTGGTTAATGGCCCCATGCAAAACACACGTTCACCTTTACATGTTTAAATATTGGCTTTACAGCACAGCGACATTCATTCCACAAGGAAAATGATATGTGCTATAGTTGAACTTAAACCGGGAATGCCTTTAGTTAGGCGGATGCTCTAACCACTACACTATTGGTGTTCTGCTTCATTTATATGTATACCCATGGTTCATAGGTACCCGAACACATGCCTCAACACTTCACTTACACAGCAGGCATCCATTCTCCTGCTGGGAAAACCACAATACTACACATGTGCCATTCCCTATTCCCTAGTGCTCTGGACCCATGCTGCATGTTTACTCATTCTGAGGATATTCAGAACTCCAAAGCTTATGGTCCTGGCACATACATGTGTTCGATTGTCAGGGTGTTCATGTGGTCATCCGGGTTTAGGCTTGTCCGACTGGAGACTGGAACATCCCTGTACCCGTTTGAAAGTTAGAATTAGCATGTGGACAGAGTTAGTCCCAATGTTACCATTCTACCTGTGTTTACAGATGCAGGGGTTTGCCCACCTCTGACCAGCTTGATATGTCGGCACTACATAATACGGGGTGGGGGGGTTCCGCTGGTGTTTCCCTTCACATTTGTTATGACTGCTTTATTGTGACCATGTTCATTTATATATATATATATATATATATATATATATATATATATATATATATATATATATATATATGTCTGTACATCCACATACATATACACCTGCATACCTATTTACATTTCCCATACTGTTGAATGTCTGCCGCGCATCCCCGCTTACGTCTGCTTGTACATGGCTTTACCTCCCTATATCTGATGAACATTATTCTGGGCATCACATAAAATTAGCGGCCCTTGCATGGCTTGGAACCAGAAACAGACACACCTTAGTCACCAGTTTGACCACTACACTATCCGTGGTACATTCCGCATGGATGGTAGCTAGGATATATGACTTCACTACAGGTATTCAACAGTACTGGCAACAAATTTGACGGTTGGTGCACATATGTGTACGGACCTCCCAACCACTCAGGTACTAATTTCAACAGTAACAGAGACAAGGCAAGGACAAATCAGGGACAATCACGGACACTTTTAAAATATTAGTACTATTAACTTGAAACGTTGACAGAATCAGAGCATATGTATTAATACTTATTTTCTGAAGTAAAAGACATCTATCACTCTTAATTATTGTCATTATTCATTCAGTATAATTCACCACCTTTCCTCCAAAGGTCACTGGTTTTAGGGGGGGATTAAGAGGCTGGCCAGTTATTGTGCAAATGCTCTGACCATTGGTAGGGTTGCCACCTTTTCATATGACCAGGATGGGATATATTCGGGACACACCAGATTTTTCAGGCCAACACATACCCATGGTCAGTACAACAGATAGTACTTTTGTTTTATGCCTAAATGTAAGCTTATTGTTGTAGCAGTTTAGCTGCTTCTTCTGTTTTGTTTACTTGCTTATTCTGTTTCTTGTAGGTATTTTACATATGGAAATAACTATTGTATGTGACTATTACATAAGATGTGGGACATAATTATGTCCTACGATCGCAGGATATTTTACATTTATAATGGTTTTGGTATGGACACAACTGCCCAGAGGGGGACTGTCCCTCACAATGTGGGACAGGTGGCAACCCTGACCATTGGGCTAAACTTAGCTATTGGTGGCGCGCTAACACGATGCGTTTCGTTTCCACTTGGTTAACTATCGACACTACAATGGAATACCGGCACGGGGTTTTAAATGTCATTTGTTCGAGGGATGGGGACTCAAAATTCAGCTACGTACATTTGTGTTTGCTTCTTATTTTTGTGTTCACAAAACTCTTGCATGCTTTGCATACGTTTCAGTATCCACGGACACTGACAGGTGTGATTACTATTAGAGGCAGGCTGTACTATTCAGCATTTTAGGTTGCACATAAACAGCCGACATGTCCACTCCTCCGTGCAGTACTTGGACATGTCCCATGCACTCGCGCACATTTCCTATGCATGTGGATGTGGCGGCAGCATGCCTTCATTAATATGCATATGGTGCTACTGCGCCATCTCTACGCCACACGGTCAGCGCAAGCCTAACGCCATTCTTGCGCCGAGCTTCATGAATCCCGAAGACTGTCCTAATATCAAAAATAATTATATTTTTTATACACGTAAATGAGAATACTTGAGGCTCAGGATATTTGGGATTTTAACAAAGGTTAGTATATCATGCCAGTCATAATAATATAAATACCATAACAGTACCTTCCAGTAATAATTTTTAACACTGGCTATAGAAAAAGCATTCTGAATCCTTTACATTTCTTCTAAAATTAAAAACATGATATGGACCAGCAGACTGTGCAGTAGCAAAATAAATTTAATAAAAATAAAAACAATAAGCGCGTTCACTGAAAGGCTTCATCAGAGAGATTTAAATACTAAAAGACAAATGCAAATCATTTAAATAGCATTGCACCAAAGCTGACTGGTCACCAAGTAATACAAATCACATGTAGTTATAAATAAAGTAATTTATTAAAATACATGGATTAACAAAGGGACTATGTCCATATATTCTACCGCAACATTTTATATGCTTCCAACCAAAAAAAATAAACAAAATAATAAAAAATACTTTAAAAAATACAACTTATTCTAACTACCCTGTCCACACTAAACTTCACTAGCTCTCATTTTTAAGTTGGCTAATATAGAACAAAAATCATCAAGACCAGGTTTGTTGGTAGCATCCAATCTTAACTGCCACATAGTTTCTCTACATTCCAAAATACTTTCACAATCACCTCCCTTTTCATTAAGCAGGATTCTGTCAATGGCAAAGAATAAACATTTTTGAAAAGCTCACATTCAATGTAATGTCTAAATAAAGCGTTGGTGGTCCTTTTAGCTTTAATGTCATATACATGTTCACTAATATGTTCTTTTAATTTGGTGGTTTTTCCTATGTAGAAAGCCTGACATGAAATGGAAGTTGCAGGGTAAATTACCATTTTAGTGTTGCAATTGCATTTACCAGGACAGACTATAGAAAGGTTGTATTTTGGGACAGCTACATGTGGTCTATCATTAATACATTTATGAAATTTGCATGCTCCACACTTTGCCACAGCGTCAGGTTTTCTAGGTTGTACTGAACCTTCAAACCATGCTTTAATGCTCTTACCCCTGGAAAAAGTTATCTGGGGAAAATTCCCCAATTTGTCTTCAACCTCTGGTGGAATCACCAAATTCTGTACCATTCCTAGAACTTGTTTATATGTTCAGCATCTTAGTTGAAAGGTACAAACATAGCACAACTTTTTGAATTGTCATTAACTCTGTGAAACATCCCTGTACTATTACCCTTAATAACCTGTAATATGTGGGCACATTTACTATCTCTCTTGTACTTAATTTCATTAGAAACTTTACTAAGCAGTGAAGATGGATAACCTTTATCTCTAAACATTAAGTACAACTTTTCCATTTTGACCAAAAATGTGTTATCGACACTGATCAACCTAGATACCTCATCATCTGTCCCTTTACAACATTCTTTTTGTGAACGAAGGGGTGACAGCTGTCAAAGTGCAAAAATGAGTTAGAAAAGGTGTCCTTACTAAAAATAGTGGATAAAAACCTACTATTCTCCTTGTTCTTATAAATACAGGTGTCCAAATAATCTATATGGTGTCGACGCATTTTGTAGGTGAATCTTAAAAACAATGTAGTCTCACTCAGGTATTGTACAAAAGACAATATTAAAATGTTTTCCCATTTTCAAATAATTAAGATGTCACCAAATATCTAAACTAAGACGTTATGTTTGTAAACCAAGGAGAATTAAAAACAAACTTGTTCTCCCATTCTGCAAGAACCAAATTGGCGGTGCACACTTGGCAAACATAGGTACTCCTGACTTTTGTCGAAATAGCACACCCTCACAGTAGATAACATTTTTGCAAAGTACCATTTCCATACAATCAGAAATAAAGTTAATCATGGTATTGGATAATTTACCATCACTAGCTAAGGCTTAATTACATAACCAAAAAAAGATTGATCATGTCTATTGTAATAAGAAAGGTATCAGCACTGATTTCCAAGTGGCTCAACAGTTCTAACAAATGCCAAGAATCATGTAAAATGTGTGAATTACTGGCTAAAATATGTTTGCAGTGATGATCAATATACAAAGCTAAAGGCTCTATTTTTGACCCCCATGCTATTACTGTATGCCTTAAATGGGGGTCAAAGTATGACTTGTGCATTTTAAGAATTTCAAATATAGATGGTGTACATGGTTTGTCTGTCTGAAAATACTTGAAATCCTGTTGTATCACTCCTTGACAACATGCATCGTACAAAAAACAATCTACCTTAGACTGTGCAACATTAATTTTGTTTTCTGAGACCCTTTCGTAGGTGGCATAATCATTAAGAATGTCAAACATTTTACAAGAATAATCAAAATGATCCATAATCACCGCCCCTCCCCCTTTTCTGGCTTTCATAACTCTAATGTTAATGGAATATAATTCCTTCAAAACCATTCTCTTGTCTTGAGTTAAATTAGCATTTCTTAGATGCACATTACAGTCACTAATTTCTTTAGTACAAATCTGTTCAAAAGCCAATATACATGGGTTAGAGGGTGGAATAAAAATGCTCTTCCTTTTTAACATTCATGCTTCAATACCATCACCACCAAAAACATTTTCAGGCTCAACACTCTAGTGTACATTTTTAAATTACCCAATGCTTTCACTGTATCAGTTTTAAATGAAGGGACAAAGGTAAATCCCTTCTTCAACAATGAAAAATGAATAGGTGACAGGTTGATATTATTCAAGTTAAAGATGTTAAAACCCCCTTCATACCTTTGAACTGCCATTGAACATTATCAGTTGTACAAAATGAAACAGTTAGTTCTTCGCATTGTTGCTGTTCCATCTGCTCCTCCTGCCCCTCTGTTTCCTCTGTTGTGATCTCCCAAGTCTCGTCGATGTAGGTGACTGACCTTGCACTGTAGCAGCTCTACTGAATGTATCACTTCAAAGCGTTAATGTATCTACTGGCTAGGACAGAGTGTTTACTAAGCATATATATAAGTATACGGATGATCAACGGGTCATTCAGTTTACCTGTTAGTCTGTTTCCCAACACTGGCAGGGTGACAGAATGTGTGATTTTGGAAGTGTTATATGATTATCTTAGTGCTTTAGGCTACACTAATATCCATCAGCATTCATAATAGAAGGATACAATTTGTTATTCTATAACAATGTACTACATGCCCTCGAAAACAATTTTATTTTATTTATTTATTTTACATTTGTTGACCGGGATAGTCCGACTGGATACATGCCCATTTTCAGTGTAGGCCCAGGGAGAAAAGCTCCAAGGTCAGCAATTTAGATTAAAAAATGCAGTAATTACAATAGTTAACATATCTAAGCAAACAGTTATGTTTAAGATACAGTATTTACAGAGGTTACATTCATAGGCAAATTATCGAATGTTCCAGGGTTAAAGAAAATCCTGAGAGTAGGTCAACATTAAGTAACGCACGTCAGCTAAAAATACCATTATTAACTCACACAGTAGGTTACAGATGCAATATTTACAGTGGTTACATACCTAAACACTTTAGAGTTAGACAAAGTAAAAGTTGGTATAGTGACACAGATAAGCTAAAAATTACTGTTTTTGTCTCATTGTCAAGGAGAGTTAGTCAGATTTGCTGCATTGACATAGCCAGTTTAGTGTAAGATGTTGTTTGAGTCTAGTCTTGAACTGACTCAGGGAACTGAGCAAAGTAATTTCAGTTGGGAGAGAGTTCCAGGATCTGACTACAGAGTTTGCGAAGAGAGAGTCACTGGCAGAGTTATTAGTTTTGATAGTCTGGACTAGTAATTTATTAGAGAATTGAAGAGGTCGGGGATTGTGATAGGGGATGATAATATTTTTTTATCTGGATTGTAAAGGATTTTATAGGCAGTAATTATGAGGTTATACTGGATCAAGCTGGGTAATTCTAGCCACCCAAGCTGGTTTAGGTGAGTACAATGATGAGTCCTATAAGGCAGGCCAGTAGCAAATCTGGCAATATGGTTATAGCAGATAGAGAATGTGTTAAGGACAGATTTGTTTAGATTGGAGAGTATCAGGATGCATACATAAGAGTTGAAAGTAGGTGAGAGCGAGCTATGGCACGTCTAGCAGGAGGGGTTAAGAAGGCTTTTATCCTGTAAAGTGAGCCTAGTTTTTTATTGATGGTCTTAATGGATTGATTAACATGCAGGTCAAATGTAAGATTAGTATCAATGATAACACCTAACAGTTTTGTAGAGGAGTCTGGCGAGATTATTGTTCCATCGTTGGATTTAATGTTAAAAGTGAATTCAGTAGACCTGTGTGTTGGTGAGAAAAGCAACAGTTTTTTGGGGGGGATTTAGGATTAGACGACAACCAGAAAGCCAGTTTTCAATTGTGTTAAAGGTGGTTTGTGTAACTGACCACAGTTCATTTGGAGATGTGGCCGAGCAAATCAGGGTGGAATCATCAGCGTATTGGACACAGCTGACTTTAGGGATAGCAGAACAGAGGTCATTAAAGAATATGGAGAATAGAAAGGGCCCTAGTATGGATCCCTGGGGTACCCCTACTGGGTTGGGTAGGAGTTTAGAAGGTTTGATTTGCTAAAGGACAGCCTGCTGTCTGTCATTCAAATAAGATTGGAACCATTGAATGACTGTAGTATCTAGGCAGAAAGTTTCAGGGTGTGGATTAGTAATTGATGATCCACCATATCAAATGCCTTGGAGAGATGCAAGAAGAGGGCAGAGGATATGTTGTTTTTTATTGTGATTATGGTTTATGGTATTGGAGAAGGCTAGAAGGGCTGAAGGAGTGCTGCTGTGAGGTCGGAAGCCATGCTGGGAATCTGCCATGATGTTATTCTGAGTTAGGTGATGCATCAGTTGTCTATGGATACATTTTTCCATAATATTTGCAGGTGGGGATAGTATTGCTATTGGCCTATAATTGGATAACTCAGTAGAGCTACCTCCTTTGTGAAGTGGGATTACATAGGATATTTTCCAAATAGAAGGGATTTTGGCCTCTGCTATTGTTCAATTGATTAATATCGAGACGGGGTAGGCAATGGCACTGGCTGCTATTTGTAGATACTCAGCAGGGAGTTGGCTGGTGGAGAGTGTAGTTGGTTTTAGTTTTTTAATCAAGGTACGGATGAGTGAGGTGGCAACTGGTTGGAATTTAACTGTAGGTTGATTTCTGGGGGTGTTACTTTCATAGCAAAAGGGGGCTGGAGGGTAATTGGCTCACTGGACTTGAATAGTCTCAGTAAAGAAATAGTTAAAACTGTCAGAGACTTCCTCAGAAGGTTTATCAATGGTGACTGCAGGGACTGGGGTGGAAGTTTGTCCAGGATGTAATAGTTTATTTAAACCTGCCCAGAACTTCTGAGCCTTGTTTTGATTTATTTCTTGTAGTTTATAGTAGTATAGTTTTTTTTTGTCTTGTAGAATTTTTTTTAGTGTTGTTCCTTATTTGCCTATATTTAATGTAATCTTGAGGGTCTTTAGTAGTTCGCCATAATGCCCATGCCTTATTTTTAAGGGTGATATTTAGTTTAGACTCTTTGGATAACCATGGTACAGTTCTTGCCTTAGTTCTTGTTGAGTGAACGGGTGCATGAGAATCAAGGATTTCTAGGAATTTGTTGTTAAAGTATGCAACAGCTTCATCTAAGGAGAGGAGTTTTAGAATTGACCATTTACATGAGTTAAGCTCTTGTTGGAATTTGGTGGGGTTAAAGTATTTTTTGTTTCTTGCCATTCTAAGTAAGGGTTGTTGGGGGTTGATAGCTTTGTGCTTAATAATATAGGTGAGCAGGTGATCGCTTAGGTCATCAGGGAGGGTCCCAGAGGTGTACAATTGGGGATGGCTATTTATAAGTACCCAATCAAGTATGCTTTCTTTTTGGTTCGGTTTTCCTATCCTGGTAGGGGTTGTGATGATTTGTGAGAATGCATGCAGGTTAACATGAATGGTTGGGAAGTCTGAGTAACATTCCAGTCTATGTCAAGGTAAGTTAACAAAGCCTCTCTGTTGATTTTTTATTGCAATAATCATAAAATTTTAATCAGTAAACTATGCAGCATGGTGTTTTGATAAGTTCAATTCACGGACCCTATTTAACAGTCTACCTGAACCACATCAATTGCAGATATATGACAACTAGGAAGAATAAAGTCGACACCACATACAATAATCAGTGCACCTCATTTGAGCATGTAAAAGAGTGTTGCATCTTCAAATAAAGCTACAATGGAGAAACAATGATCCCAAAAAGAAGATCAAAAGGCCTGTGCAAACCATCCTGTCAAACTCCACTGATGTGGCAGATTGCTGAAGCACCCAGAGAGATATGTGGACTATTTAAGAGTTAAAAAAGAATCTAAGGACTGAAAAGTTGCATTTAATAAAATGTTTTGAAAACTTGTACAAAATGCCCCCATTTGAGGTAAATAGCCTATGCTAAATGAAGCATTAAATCACTGTAATGTGAAGCCTAGTATGTCAGAGTACAGACATAGTTTCTAAGTTTATAAAGGTTTAAGTCATATATTGGCATATTGCTTTAAGGTTATTGACCTAGGTAAAGTGATTGCCATGCCATGTGTTGCACATCTCTTCTAGAGTATACAGCAGGAATTTAAATCTCATGGAGTTCAGACTACAATTGCTGTATCTTTGTGGTATTTATTAAGTTTCTTAACATGACAAGAATATTACCAGTGGAATGGCAAAAGGAAATAACATTTCTCCATTTTCATTAAGGGAACAGAAGGATGTGTTCTAGTTATAGAGGGATCCATCTCCCTTGCAAAAAACTACATCAGTATTCTGGAAAGAAAATTCATCCAATGGTCAAGCATCTGAATTGGGAAAACCAGTATGAATGCTATTCTAGATATGGGTCAATGAATCAAATTTTATTCTTGCACATACATTGTTGTGACAAAATCAGTCTGGCATCCATTTTGTGGACCCAGAGAAGGCATATGACAGTATGCCCTGAAATGCATTGTGAGAAGTGTTACAACAGGAAAAAAAAAACATATAGCTGCTTTTGTATGCCATTTGATCCCTGTATTTGAAGAGCTGTAGTTTTGTCCACATTACCAATGTTAAGCTGAATGCATTCAAAGTGGCTGTAGGTATCCACTGATTATATATTTTGCTCTCCCTTCCTGTTTTCAATTTTCTTGGAAAAGATATCAAAGTGCAGCCATTGACTGGGGGTCTCCATTCTGGACATGTGATTTTGCATTTTTCTTAGTGGAACATGATTTTGTCCTCTTAGCTTTGAGTGACTGTAGTACCCAGCAAATGCTGGAGCAATGTGCTTTTTATGTGAAATGGAATGAAAAAGAGCACCATAAAGTCAGTGACCATGGTTCTTTCTTTAGAAACTGTGACTTGATCTTACCAGATGGGGGAGTAACTACATCAAGTATATGAGGGCCATGTTTTTGACTGATGACCAAATGATTGGCTTGCAGATAGGTGCAGCAGAACAAGTAGAGAAGAAATGTTACCTTACAGCTGAGGTGCAATGAGCAAAGTCTTGGATGAAGCTCCCCATTCACCAGTCAGTCTATATCCTTGTCTGCACCTAAGATCTTCAGCTTTGGGTAGTGATTTAAAGAATAAGTTTTGTTAACACAAGTGATAAAACTGAGGTTTCTTTTGGGATAGCTAGTTTCACTGCCTGTGACAGTGAAGAAATCAGTAATCTAAGATGATCTCAGTGCACAACCATTCAGAAGGACATGGGGCAGACGTTTATGTCAGTGGGACTGCATATTTCTGCTTGCTTGGGGATCCCAAACTATGAGTAGGATATTGTTGCCAGGGAAAAGGAAGTCTGATCTGCCATGCTGAGTTTGCCATCGCCAAGACCATCACAAGGACAACCACATTGGAGAATGAATGGACAGATGGCAGCCTGGATGGAGGGATAAAAAAAGAAAGACATCTGTCTTAAGAAAACTAAAATTGTAGCTCATAGTTTATGTTTCAGATTCATTTATCAGGCTTTCCTATTTCTACAGCCTTCTCAGCTGCTAAAAAATTTAAGCTGCCAAAAGCAAGAAAGAGAAAATAAAATAACATGGATGCCATTATGTTCACGGACAAATTCTTGGTGGCTTGGTATAACATACTGCTATGACTGTCTTGTATGCAAGTTTCACTTGAAAAGAATATTGCACATAAGGTTTTATTTGGTTTTGCCATTATCCCATTTCTGATTTTGACAAATGTTTTCCATCTTAATGCCATTTTGTCTGCTAAATCCTGAGCCATTATTTGAAAACGCCTTCCAGTTGCAACAATATATTTATGCTATGTTAGTTCTTTGTAGGTAAAAAGACAACATTAATTTGCACAGAAATAATTAGAGGAAATCAACATGTTTTCTGTTGCCTCATAGTAATATGAAAGGTTACCTATCACAAATACTTATATACTTCTTTAGTAAGACCCACAATGTATATCTAGAACATTGCATTCCCCATCTAATTATATGTGCATCCCAGTATGCAGGGATTAATAATATGCAGAGCTTTTCCTTTTTTGCTTCTATATTTTTTTTTTTTGCGAATCAGTGTCTTATAATATGAGAACTCATATGTCTTGTGCTTGTGATTAATCTTCAAAGTTGCCTCAAGATGAAGGATGGTGTGCCTACTTTATTGCACATTTATTAAGTCATTCATTTTTTTACCCAAAGCTGATGAATGTTTTGAAAAAAAAACACTCATTTAAAGTAACAGTGTCGCAGCAGATGTAGGATTCAGCTTACATTACTTTTGCTATACATGAATGTGCACCAGACTCTAAGCATTAGTTTATATAAATGAGTAAAGACTTACATTTAATTTATACTTTAGTTCATATTATACACTGATTCTTTTGCTGTACTCTTTTACCATACAATCATGCTTTATTTTTGTCTTCTGAGGAGAGATTAAGTTCTGCAAAAGGTCAGTTCACAGAATATCATGCTATATTGCATTCTGACCTCACATTCCTGTTTTTCATTTGCCTGCCTGCTGCCTTCTATTCAACAAGTATTCATCTGTCAGTACAAGTGCCCTGACCTAACACAAACATGCAATCAGTTCAAACCCCATTTTCTTTTCTTCCACCTGAGCAGATTTACTTTGGCTTATGTAAGACAATTATTTGGAGTGACTTTACTTAGAGTTTTTGGCAGGTAGCTCCTTAGTTTGTTTTGTACTCAGCTGTTTGATATTGGAGTACAGTCTATGATTCTGTATATTGATCCTAAGCATTCTATTGCTAATTTTATTCTGAGCTAGGGTAAGGGGAAAGAAACATTTTTTTTTAAAAAGAACGTTTTGAGCAATAGTAGTCTGGCATACTTATTGTTTTTAAATTAAGAAAAACACAGTTTTCACAAGTTGTTTCTGCAGTCATTGTCTTTTTACTTTTGTTATTGTTATTAATAGTAATGTTAATTGCATTTTTTCTAGTGTAAAGGTTTACTATCTGTGGTCAGACCAGTTTAAATTTTGTTGCTATTGTATTTTTTAAGTTCAATCCTAATAATTTTTGTTGTCATCTATTTTTGCTTTTATTAGCAACATTTTCAGTTCTATGGTTCACCATAATAAATGTCGTTCTGACACTGTCATTATATCTGACTCTTCAAATGGAGGACCTGTCCTAAATGTTTGCATCCAAGAATCTGTGATATTCTCCATATTATAATATATTTGAAATAAGCAAGACTTAAATTAATAGAAAACTAAGCTGGGAGTCCATACTTCAAGGAAGAAAATGTACATTAGGGTGTCATTTTACACACGGAAAATAATGAAGCAGGGAAGTTTCATAAAATTATATCTATTGCACTTGACAGAGACCTGCCAAAATAAGTGAGGCACAGCCACAGTTTTAAAATTATGCTTTATTGTAGCTGTATGCGCTTTAACTTCATCTTACAGACACTAGGCAAAAGATGTTAATTTTGGCTTCATCTCCTAGAAGATGCTTCTCTCCCAGGTGTGTTGATTTTCCATAACAGAAATATCAGATATATATCAGTTACAGACCACGGATGCCCTGTACCTTCATGTTATATTCATATTGTTAACATAACTACCTTGAACCTACTGTTTTCTGAATCTGAAAACAGCATTTTTTTCTGTTTTATTAGTAGTGGCTACTTATACATTCATATGTACTTTCTAGGCTATTATCTGTAAGGATCTTAAGAAGCCTAGCTCTACATAGTACATATTAGCCCTTATATTTTGCAATATGAATCTCCAAAGATGGGCCAAATAAATATATGTTGGGGTATATTTGCTGGCTAGGAATAATACAAGCTGAAAGTCTGTTTTCAGAGGAGACATGAGGAGACAAGTTCCAGAAGTATAAAACAGGTTAAAAAAACAACTGTACATGGAAATTCTTGAAAACATTTACAAAACAATTACAAAGATACATATGTACATAAATAGAAAGCATCTGTAATAAAGGTTACAAATAAATGTATCAACAGGACATGGCAACACTTAAATATGTGGTTAAGAATATAGATAATATAGTGGTTAAAGGAAACAAAGAAAGAGAGGGAGAGATTAGGATGGATAGAAATTGTGGTAAGATGGATGGAGATAAACTTTAGGTAAAAGCACAAGTCAGACTGGAATTTAGGTAGCTTTTTAGATTGTACAGAAATGTTTGATGTTTACTGTCATGTCTAATGTCTGGGGAACTGGAACTGCACAGGCTGAATACTTGAATAGGGTATAGAGAGTCACCAAACTGGTTAATTTGATTTGACAACTTCTACAAGGCTTTGGGTGTGAAATATGTCTCTGCCAGGCACATATTTTGGTAACAAATTAGACATGGGTGGGCATCTGTCTGGTTCATATAGAATTTTATGTTTGGTTTTAAACTGGTTAAATGTTAAAAGGTGTTTTAGCTCTAGCCAATTAATGTTATACAGTGATTTACAATGATGTGTTTTGTAATGGACATTAGCAGTGTCTTTTACAGTTGTGTTGCTTGTTCTAGCTTATGCAGGTGAGTTTTGGGAATACTAGAAAGGACAGAGGAGGCATAAAGTCATGTAAATAGTAAAAGCGTTATGGTTGCATTTAATCATGCTGTTTTGTTAGGTAGGGCATTGATTTCTATAACATACCCATTTTTTTGTGATTTTTTGAGGTTGCATATTCAATGTTTCTTGAAGGATAATGTATGAGTTATGAATTATACCTAAAAGTTTAGCAAGTGAGATTTTTCTATTGGTGTGTTATTTCGTGAAGTAACTGACACTGAGACCACACCAGAACCAAATATGAGTAGTTTAGTTTTATTGATATTTAATAAAAGACTTGAGTCTTTAAGCCAATATTCTAGGCTTTGAAGTTAAGTTGTATGGAAGAACTATTTATTGTACTATGTGATGTGAGCTGTTGTTCTGATAAAGTTGCATTTAAAATTGGAAATGAAAGCAGTAAACTCTATGATTATTTTCTGCGATTTTCATGGACTTTAGCCTACCTTTTTGTTTATTAGCTTAGTTCTGTTTATGTTTAATAAAAGATTTGACTCCTTAATCCAGTGTTCTAAGTTCTGAAAGTTAAACTCTGTAAAATGTTGCAACTGACTGAGGGAGTTAGAAATACAGGTAACAGTGGAGTCATTAGGCTACTGTACTAATGTGGCATCAGGAATTTTGCCATATATGTCATTTATAAAAATACTGAATAGAACTGGTCCAGTACTGAGCCTTGTGGAATACCTATATTATTATGTTAAAAAGTGGAAACTGCTATCATGATTTTTCTATCCTGTGTTTCATTCAAGAAATGTATGAATTCTTCTAGATCATCAGCACTTGACTTTGGGGGGGTCTACACACTTCAATTCTAATTTGTTCCAAGGTTGCTTTTATTGGCACAGTTAGACAATCTACAGTACTGGTCTTATCATCAAAGCTATAATAATAACAAAACAATCTTTAATCTGTGTCATAATACATTAGAATGTCTTGTTACAGAAAAAAAAACATTCATACCCTGGCAGAATTGGTTTTCATTCACTGTAATTTAAACATGTTTTACACACAGTAACATCACTCATATGAACACAGCAAATGTTCCTTTTATTAATGCTCCTTTATTAAAAACCAACACAGATAAATCAAATGTTTCAGTATGAGAACTGTTAAACTTTAGATCTGGCAAAAAAGTCCTATCTTGTGTTAGTCGAATACTGCCACTCCTTCAAAAATTATCTTCCTTGTCTTGACAAATGGACTCCATCCTGTCTAAATACTTTTGTGTCCAAAATATTCTTGGTTATTCTTCACATTTCCACTTTTTTAAATGAAGCATTTTTTTCATATAGGTATTTACCCAAAAAAGCTTTCATTCATATTTACCCAAAAAAGCTTTCATTCATACTGATCTAACTCTCCTTTCTATGTCTGATTTATGAATAGTATATCCTACAGCTGTACATACTATGCTATGTAACAGGGCAGTAAGTCCCCTGCTAACAATCAGTGAGTCCTTAAAGATTAAATCATTTGAATCAGTGTGAATAAAAACAGTTTTGTACATCCTTAAATTAAAGCATTCTGTGGCCCTACACACATCCAGCATTTTATTTGGTGTTCATTATCCTCTGGGTAAATGTGAGTATCATTGCCTTTAATGACACCATTTGTAATTACTAGTAGTAATTTCTGACCAGATCCAAATAATCTTTTACCTCAAATTCAATACTGTCTACTCTTTCAATTGTACAAAACAATAATAATCTTCATCACCATCAGTCTTACTAATCTCATTATTTTCACCACTTACATCATCTGTAAAAAATCAACCACAATCTGTGCTTAGGCTACCTAAGAATAGGCAGTTTAAAGGTTTAATTCAAACAAAAAAAAATTGTTTTTTGTGTCTCAAATTTTAATAACACAGAATAGTTTAGCTAACACATAGTAAAGTGCTTTCATTCCAAAGTATCCAGGGACTTCATCAGAACAAATCTAGCAAGTGAATGATATCATGTGCTTATAAATACACAAGTAAACCAATAAGGTCCCACCATTGCTCCTCCCTACAACAATTAAACTGGTTAGAACTCCCTCATTACCTAACCTATACTCAACTCACTTTTACATGCCACTTAGTAAATCAGCCTGACAGAATCCCAGCATTACAACACTTACTTAAGCCATATAATAACACTCGTCACCTTTAATCAACACATAAAACTCTCTTGCAAGTCTCCAAAAGTAACAACAGGGCTGGGGATTCCCTCTATTCCCACCATATCTCTAAAATCTGGAACTCTATTCCCCGACATATATTAACTGTCACTGACATAACTCAATTCAAAAAACTACTAAAAGGCTACTTATATAGCCACTGGATCTGCTCTTGTATCAACCCAGGCTAATCTCTCCCCTGTATGCCTTTTCCCCTGTCTATAAACCCCCTACTTACATATCAAATATATTCTCTTCTTTTTACCCCCTTCTCTTTCTTAGTCACTTTCTTTGCTAACCTGACTATAACTTCCTTCTCTCAATTACCCTATAGGAATAACTCTTTCTTCCTAACAATTTGATTATACTTTTCAATTAATGTATAACATTACTTTATCTTATAGATTTGATGTTACACCTAATGATGCTAATGTATATTTATACTTACTTTAAAATATTACTGTATTTGTTCCTATTATATTGTTGCCTGTGTAAGTATTGTTTTATGGAGCTTTTCTCCCTGGGCCTCCGCTGAAAATGGGCTCACACCAAGATGGACTATCCCAGTTAACAAATGCAAAATAAATAAATAAATCAATTAAAAACTAATAATACATTTAGTAATCATGCGTCAATAAAGGAATCATTAATTAAAATTATAAAATATTTCTTTGTGTAAAATAATTATGAAAAACATAAAGCCATTTTTTGTTTCACTAAAATAAGTGCAAAACACTCACTTCTATTACTCATTTGCCCAATTAAAATTAGATAGCCTAAGCACAGACTGTGGTTCAGTGTTGTGCAGCCATAGGACTTGTTTGATGTTCATCTGTACAAACACAATTCACATCTAGCTGTCCTTGTACGTCTACAGCCAGATCCAAGCTGTCAGCCTCAGTCTTTCTCCTCTTTTTTCCTTACAGTAATATTCTCTAATCCTTCCAAGTTCGGTTTAGATCTGTTCCTTTTAGCCTGCCATATCTGTCAAAACAATGATGTCATCTTCTGTAAATTGAATGTCTTATGATTGAACAATGTTATCATTCCCTGTAATCCAAGTATTACATATCAAAGCAATGTCCTTTTGTTTAGTATTTTTTCTCTTTCCATTGTAGACAGTCACCATTTTATTTTTATTTATTGTTATTTTTTGTGACATTCTCTATTTTTTTTCTTTTTTTTTTCTTTTCTTCTACTCAGATGGTTGTATACACATATCCTGAATTCCAAAGTTACCATCTGACTATCACATTTAATAGAGGTTAAATGATCTTTGCTAACAAAGGGCACTTCCTTCTCTCAATATGTTCTACATGCACTTTACCTAATATTATTTATTTCATTAGCCCAAGTTATTAATGTATTTCACAACAGTTTTCCAAGCTGTACCAATTGCAAAAGTGCAATCATATTCAGGAAGTCTAGATTTACTATCAATAATAGTAAGCAAATCATCCATTTTTTGACATGAAGAACTCGTGTCTCCAATGTTATATGCTACTTTTCTATATACATAACATTTAGTGCACTGGAGTTGATGCTTATTCTTCAGCAAATCATTCCTGGCATACTTATTTAAACGTATTTAAAGAATCTCTTCCCAGCTGTAATCAATTAACGTAAAGAAATTTCAAAGAAACAAAAATATCAAAAACAATAACCATAGAATAAAAAAAATACAACTCATAATTTAAGTCAAACTGTGTGAAGAAATCACACAAACAATATGCAAATTAATCTAAAATAAGGTACACTGAGCTAACTTTGTACAAAGAGAAGTAATTAATAGAATAATTATTCTGTCTTAGTGCACCAGTTGTGCCAGTCACACTAAAATGCTGGACATTCTTTACAATGTCTGTAAACAATTCTTTATATTGTATGTAAACACACACAATAGCACATGCTCACTATGATTAATTGTCACAGATGCTTATAAATTATGAGGCTCTTTGGAAGACCTAGACTGTGCCTGTATACAATCTAACCCTTTCTGCCAACAAATAGAAAAAATAAGAGGTAAAAATTAAATATAGATCAAAATAAAGTGAGTCCTATCAACAGTTACACAAAAAAATCACAAAACAACACTGGATGATTTCAAATGAGCTCTAGAAATAATATGCTGGGCTGCATGGCTATGATTCTTTTCCAGCCAGTTGGATGGTATATTTTTTCCTTGAATACAGTTGAGTAGCATGGGTTAAAATACTAACCATGTATGTGTGTGTGTTTGTGTGTGTGTGTGTGTGTGTGTGTGTGTGTGTGTGTGTGTGTGTGTGTGTGTGTGTGTGTGTGTGTGTGTGCACAAGTGCAACTGTGTATGAGAAGGGGCTGCAATAGATGTACCATATGATCTGTCAACAATAAGATCAAACGCATTACTGTGTTCATTATTCATTTCTCTAATTATTTGATCACAATATTATATCTGAGGTTCATACAACTAGCAAAGTGTCTGCATTTTGTTATCTAATCTGTGTGTAGCAAGAGGGACTGGCAACAGCAAGCCAAATACATTAATGTGACTGGCAACAGCAAGCCAAAATACATTAATATGGTAATTATTTAATCATGTTAATCACAATCAGACACCTAAGGTGTGCACACTCAGTGAAGGGGTTATAATTGTTGAGGGCACAGGATGACTATGAATGAAACTGACTAACTCCTTCTGTCATCTGATCACAATTAAGCAATCTTTTATCTGGCTTTGCAGGGCTAATGTCTGCTTGAGTGAAAAAAAATTACTTTTGAAATGTATACAGTCAGTAAAGTAGCTATAATAGGTGGGTATTGATGCCATCTGTGGATAAAACCACTGAATCCAGTTGCTTACATTACAAGGGTACTCAAATGAGTAGTTTATTAAAATCCAGCCAAACCAGTTTTGTGCTTAAATGTGCTGGATTTTGTTATAGTGGAATCTACCTCAATACCTCATACATACAAAAAAACTTCCATTTCTCTAAGTATCTCTGGTGTATCTTCTGAAGAGTAGCCCTACTGCTAGAAGACTGCCTGATATGTGCAGTACTGTGTGACCAGTTATTCATGTAACATTGTAACCATGGTCAAAGCTGATCATGTGGTATTATACAATAACGGCTCATTGACATTTAAAAACATGCACACTGACTGGACAGCCCAACCAGAATGCCCACTGTAAAGTGAACATATACCAATAGAAAAAAGTCCAGCCACTGAAATGCTATTGAGCAGCCAGACTTTTCTACTAGCATATGCTTAAAGGACAGAGCAGAATACAAGAAAAATCAGGTATCTCTAAAACGGAAGAAACAGAAACATATTTCTGCATTGTCCCTCCTTAGGCTTCAGCAGAATCTCGTACCTCTCAACTGTCTAGATTTTTGTAGCATGCCCATATATTTGTCTCATAGTGTTGGTCTTTTCCTCATAAAAAATGTATTTTTTCTGGCAAGAGACTATGATCAAGGTCACTAAACAATGACAGACATTTGAGGTTTACACTTCATATCCTTCTGAAAAATGCACACTGACACAAAAATCTCCTATTCCAGTATCTTTCTAAGTTTATAAGAGCAATAAAATCTGTCCCTGTTTTTGAACCTTTGTTCTCCCCATTATGTTGGGCTTTGTCTACGGTTCTTGACTTAAGTGCCAATAATGACAAGGAGAGGAGAAAAAAAAACACAACAGAGAGTCCTTTTTCTCCATTGCTTTTCCTTAACATGTGGAGCCAAATCAAAAAGGACTGCTCCCAAGAGAACTTTCACAGCCATTACTAGTGTTTCAACAACTAAAGGTACTGTAATTAGTTCTGTAGCTGTTACTAATACAGATTGCAATGGGCTTGAAAACGTAAATAGGAATAATAATTTTGAGAGCTTTATTGGGGTTGAATATAATTTTTGGTAAATGAATGACATTTTTAAGACTGTTGAAAGTGACAAGCAGCCTTCTGAAAATAGTAGTTTGAAGGACATGATTTTACTTATGGAGAAAAAGGTACTTAAAATTAAACTGTTACAAATGGACAATTCTTATTTTTCTAAATGTATTAACTTGAAAATAGTACCCCAAGGGTTACGAGTGTTCAAATTACCCTTAGGGTGGATATAACTGATGATGTTATTAATGATTTTAATCAACTTTTTGACAAATTTGGCTTTGATTTTATGAAGTTACTAATTAAGCACAATGATGTTAAATTAAGTGTCTTAAT